>NC_041380.1:299443262-299464250 GCF_002162155.2 Triticum dicoccoides
CTCCTTTAGGAGGTCCTGCAGGTCCATCATAGAAAAAACAAAGGGTTGCCATGACAATTGACAGTCCGCCGTTGGTTGCTTCCGAGGGGTAGTGAGGCACTGAAGGCTTGACGAGGTGACGCTATGCGGGGCTGCCGCGGCCAGAGCTCAGCCATCCAGGTTTGTCGGCGTTGCAGGGACGGACCCATGCGCAAGCGTCGTGCCGTTTGGGAGCAGCTCCGTTAGTTGGCGTCAGCTGAGCAGGCAACTAGGTAAAACACATTAGCCGCGAAGGAGTGGATTCATTCAAATAGATGCTGGGAATGCGGACATCACTGGGTCAGGCCCGAGCGACTTGGGGGGTCATGCAGCCCGAGGGGCGCCCCCAACAAGGTAAGCTAACAACATGGAATAAAAAAGGAATACACGCCGCAGGGACGGACCCACGGGGCCTGGGAATAATGCAGCCCTGGGGGGGCGCTCCCAGCTGGAAATAAAACTCGAAAGATGTCACCTGATGATGTTGAGGACGAAGGAGCATTGGTGTAGCAGGCTCGGTGGGCTGCGGGGGCCGATCCTCGCGAGCCCCCAGGCCCAGGGGCCTCGGGAGGCTCCGGAGGCGCTGGCGGCTCCTCGCGGTCCATCTCCATCCCTGCCAGGGCTGCGGAACGCCTGGCCTCTCGTGCCTCCGTGATGCCCCTCATGAGGCGCTGGTACGTGTCAGCCGCGTTCGGCAAGCCGTAAGGCATGCGAACGTAGCTGTGGGGTGGGCCTCCGCGGCGCCCCACTCGCGAGGGCCAGAGGCGCTCCAGAGAGGCAACTCGGTTGAGCCTTGGTATGTCGATGCAGACGCGCAGCCCACCATCCTCGCCTGGATGGGGAGCCACTGCTGGTAGGCGGCGGCCGCCTTTCATGATTTTTGACTCCTGTAGCTCCTGAATGGCCTCACTGACGAACTCCTGAGGGTCTGGATCTCCTTGCCTTGCTCCTTCTTGAGGGAAACGTGCTTCAAAACACGCCTCCATGTGGTGCCCAAGCGCCTCCCTCGTGACCCTAGCTAGGTCGGTGGCCCTCCAGGGGAGAGCCCCCGAGCCCTGCCTGAGGAGGGCGCCGGGCGCGCTTTCCTATGCGATGGAAGGAGGTTCCCCTGGGCAGGCGCGGGCCCAGAGGGGCCTGCCTCCTGAGTGGTCGGGCCGGACGATGTCTTCTTCTTTTTAGGGGCAGTCTCGGGAGGCCTCCTGCTTCCACAATCTGGGTCTTCCAGTGACGCGGCCTGAAAGGCTCGTTCCAGGAAACACACCGCGTCCTTCTCTTCACAGGGCACCGTGATGACTCCGCCGCTTCTTGGCATCTTGAGTGCGTTGTAGCCGTGGTGAGTTACGGCCATGAACTTGGCCAGCGCTGGGTACCCAAGGATGGCGTTGTACGGCAGGCGAATGTGAGCGACGTCGAAGTCGATGAGCTCGGTGCGGTAGTTGTCGCATGCCCCGAAGGTGACAGGGAGGCGGACCTGCCCAATCGGGACCGTGGAGCCGTCGGTGATACCGGAGAAAGGCTTGGTTGGCTGAAGCTGGCTGTAGGGCACTTGAAGGTTGTTGAATGTTTCCACGGACAGGACGTTGAGCCCTGCCCCGCCATCGATGAGGGCCTTGGTGACCACCACGTTGCTGATGATTGGGGAACAAAGCATCGGGAGGACTCCGGTTGTAGCCGCACACTTGAGCTAATCTGCTGAGCTGAACGTGATGGCGCACGCCGACCACCTGAGAGGGCGCGTGGCTTCGAGCCTGGGAAGGACTGCGTTCACTTTGCGGGCGAACTGCTTGAAGATGCGCTGAGAGGCTGGGGCTTGTGCCCCGCCCAGGATGCAGGCGATCGCGCGCGGCTCCTGGAAGCCCCCAGCCCCCTCGTCCTGGTGGCGGTCCTCGTTTCTCCTTGGTTGCGGCGGCAGCGGTGGGAGGCCTGCGTTGCCTTGCGGGCGATCCTCGCGAGGCTGATCCCTCCAGTCTGCCTCGCGAGGCTGATCTCTCCAGCCTCCCTCACGAGGTGGGTCTTGCCAGCGATCCTCGCGAGGTTGATCGTGCCACCCTTGGCGCGGGCCACGGTCTTCCTAGCGTCCTGCGTTCCTTTCTCCTCCTCGACCGTAGCCCCGGTCACTGCGGTCAGGGCGATGGCCGATCCTTCCTTCTCGCACGGCTCGGAGCTCTTGACATTCGTTGGTGTTGTGGGTGTGGAGGTCGTGGTACACACAGTACCGGCTGCCTTTGAAAGGTTCGGGCTGATCTCTGCCCCGCTTGGTGTCTGGTTCTGCCGCGAGCACGGCAGCCCCCTTGCGCTTCACATCCTTGGCCTTGGGCTTCTTCTCTTTTGGGTCTGCGGCAGGCTACTCGAGGAGGGAGAGACTCCCTTCCTCGGCCCTGGCGCACTTGGTTGCCAGGTTGAACAGCTCCAGGGAAGTGCACAGGTCTTCATGCATCGCCAGCTCCTTCTTCATCTTGACGTCGCGCACGCCGTCGGAGAAGGCCGAGATGATGGCCTCCTCAGTCACCTTGGAAATCTTGAGGCGTGCGTTGTTGAAGCGCTGGATGTACTTCTGCAGGGTCTCCCCAGGCTGTTGCTTGATGCGGCGCATGTCGCTCACGGCGGGTGGCCGGTCGCGAGTGCCTTGGAAGTTGGCGATGAAGCGGGTGCGCATCTCGTCCCAGGAGGAGATTGTGCCTGGAGCCAGGTTCAGGAGCCAGGTGCGGGCCCCGTCCTTGAGCGCCATGGGGAACCAGTTCGCCATGACCTTCTCGTCTCCGTTGGCAGTTTCGATGCCCAGCTCGTAGAGCTGGAGGAACTCCGCGGGATCAGCCGTGCCGTCGTAGCGAGGAGGCAAGTCTGGCTTGAACTTGCCGGGCCACGCGACGCTGCGAAGCTCGGCGGTGAAGGCGCGGCAGCCTGCTGTGGCCACGGGAGGCTTGGATGACGGGGAGCTTGGTCTTGCATGTCCCCACGCGCTGCAGCTGGGAGCGGCGCGGGGACTTGGCGCGTGGGAGCAGGAGCATGGTCGCGACGTGCTGGAGCAGGGAGCGCCCGGGCAGCTTCTTGCGGGCGAGGGACTTCTTGATAGCTCTGCTCCTGCCGCGCTGGCACCTGACGGAGCGGGTTCCGCCCAGGGGCCACGCGCCTTGGAGCCATGGCGCCTTCCTGAGGAGGAGGCGGCCGGGGCGCCGCCGGAGCTTCATCGCCCGCGCGGGGCGGGGTGCAGCGGAACGGACGGCGCAGGAGAGCCCCCTGTGGCGCGGACGAGCTCGGCGACGCGGTCGAGCCATTCTTCGTAGACGTCGTCGATGGGATGGTAGCGCAGGAGCTCGTTTGCCGCGATGAGTGCAGCCCGAGCCTCCATGGGCGCGGGACGAAGAACCAGCTGGGGTGAGCGAGGGAGTCGCGGTGCGGCCGTCTTGCCGCACGGACGGATGCTGGGACGATGCTTGCTGCTCGTCCCTCGCCGGGCCGGTGGCAGCGTTGACGGCAGGTGACGGGGAACGGCGAGGACGCCCGCCGACAGGGGCTGTCTGGGCGACGCGGGAAGCGAGTGCGGCCCGGCGCTCGGCGCGGGCCCGACGAGCGTCAGACATGGGCGTGATGGTCGGAGGAGAATGGGTGGTGGAAGACGAATCCCGGCGCACCCCTACCTAGCGCGCCAAATGTCGGATTTCGGTTTCCGGCAGACCCTTGAGGTTCGAACACTGGGGTGCGCACGGAGATTTCGCCTCCTACCTACCTGCACCCCTCCGCCTTGCTAAGATCTAAACTATGAAAGGAACAACACAAGAGACACAGGGGTTATACTGGTTCGGGCCACCGTTGTGGTGTAATACCCTACTTCAGTGTGTGGTGTGGTGGATTGCCTCTTGGGCTGATGATGATGAACAATACAAGGAAGAATAGCCTCGCGAGGGTCTGTTCTTGACTGGGGCGATGAACTGCTGGGAGGAGCTCAGTCACCTTTCTCTCTCTCTTTCTGATCTAAACCCCTCTCTTTCCTTCCAACCCCTCAGCCCCCTTTGCTCTGTGGGTGGCTGGTCCTATTTATAGAGGCCCTGGTCCTCTTCCCAAATATCGAGCGGGAATGGAGCCAACAATGGCGGGCTAATTTGAAAGAGGACAGCTAGTACTAGCTACCCTGACAAAAGTAGTCTTCGCCTGCACAAAGCTCTGGTGATGACGCCGTCTTGGGCTCCACGGTAACCTCCATCTCGTAGTCCTCATGGTCTTGGTCTTGTTGCACCGAAATGGCAACCTTTGCCTGATGCCTCGGTACTCCGTGGCTGCGCTTGCCCCCTTTGCACCAAAGAGGAAAGGAGGACACTGCGCGGGCTGTCACCCGCCTGGCGCCCTTGGTCGTCATGGCTTGCGTCATGGGCACCTCGTGAGGTACCCCGCCTTTATCTCTCCGCCTCCTCGTGAGCCAGCCTGACGAGGCCATGCCTGAGGAAGCTCTGCGTCGTCCGCCCCGCGAGGCTTGGCCCCTCGCGAGGGTCTTGGGTTTGTGTTGGTGAAGACGGGCCGCGCTGGGCCCCTTTTGAGCCACGCCGCAAACCGCAAGCAGGCAAGTCTGGAGACCCCCGTTTCTAGAACGTCGACAATAAATACTGGTACTTTTTCCTATAAAATTGATCAAGTTTAAAAGTTTGACTTAAAACAAAAGCTGGATGTACACTTATTCGTGGACGAAGGGAGTATTTCGTAAGCAGAAGAACTGTTTTTACTATCATAATTTTCATCCTTGCCTGATTTTTTTAGCAGTACTCAGCCTCTTACAGAAATGTAGGAAAAAGCTACGTACTATAGATCCAAAGTGGTCGGACCCTTTCCTGGACCCTGTGCAAGCGAGAGCTACATGCACCAGGTTGCCCTTTTTTTAAGCTTATATTCCGTTTGTACTCATGTTAATTGTGATGATATTAAGAATGTACATTTTTTTGAATATTTACTGTGGAGCAAGGACCACAGCCCTTTATTAATGAAATAAAAGAGTTAACCACTGTATGAGCAGAACAGTCAGTCTCAAGTCCAGAAATTAGAAGGAACCTACATTATACCTACCTATATTTACATGAGGGTGTTGACCCAAGCTAAGACCTGTTGTTTGATGCTATCTCTAGGCCTATGCGCTAGAAGATGAATATCATGTACAAATTTACATTTCCAGGTAGCAAAAGAAGCACGCTCTCCCCTGACAGTTCTTCTATTCCTTAATATCCAAATGTTCCAAGCTGCCATGAGCATAAACTTGAAGAATAAAGGATGCCCAAACCTTGACCTTGCTTAATATATGCATTGCTGGACATCAGAGCCATGGATCCTGTCAATCTGAAGGTAATTCCAAACCCTGTAGCTAAAATTAATTACATTGGAAAAACAGATGGGTCCTATCTTCATGGAGGTATGCGTTACATATAACACAGAGATTATCAGGCATAGATTATCCCCTTCGCTCCTTTGTAAGTGTATGTCTCCGATGTTGGCATTGCCAATATCCATTTGTTGGTACTAAATTAGGCTACTATCGTGGGGGTGAAGTATGTGTAGAGTATTTATATATAGGTTCAAGTAAATGTTGAATTGTTAATTATTACCATGCATGAATAATTGAGGGATCATTGCTGCTTTGACTGGTAGAGAACTTGTATTATTGGATAGAAAAATCTCAAATTACATGATACATTGGTATTCTAGTACCGATGTATGTAACAAAGTAAAGAATTTTTTCTATATAATAAAGTAAATAGAAAAGGTAACTAAAGCGATATATTAAAAATGAAAATAATATTCTAGAATGGTTTATGATTGTTTTAGTTTCCTCCAAATAGTTGGCCACTAAAAAAATTTAGTGCCCATTGGTGTTCACTCTTTTGATATTCATCCATATGAGAGGTTTCGGCCATTACAGGTTCCTTGTAGGTACTAGACATTTTGATTCTCTCTCTTGTCTTGCCAATCTCAAGCTTCTCTTTGCAGAGTCGAAGTTGCACCTCTGCCATTTTTTCTTGCGTCTATGCTCGTAATGCTTCTGTGTCATGGTATAATTGAACATCATCATGTGTAATTGTTACAAAAGAGTTGTCATCTTCGAATTTTCATTTCTTTTTTTCCTTCAGTTTGGTTTCATCCGGGCGAGTTTCTTTTTCCATCCAAGTTTGTATGTTAGCATTACCTTTGCCTTTTGCCTCCTCGGAGTGTCTACTCCACTTCTAGTGGACTCTAACCTTCTCCCACCAGTACAATAGTGTAAAGTTTTATCCTATCTTCTTGTACCTGGATAGGGTTTTCTGGACAAGCTGCAAGTCACATTGCCAACTCGGATGGGCATCTTTTAGCCTACTATAAACTCCATGAAAAGCAACAACTTTCCTATTAGTTTTACCCCAATGGTCCTTGCACTTTTTGCTGTTTATCCTCCAGATGGACAGACTGTTTTTATTGTAGTCATCTGTTACATTCTTCCAGTACACCTCTCTTTTTTGTTATTTCCATCAATGGAGTCTATGGAGTTATTCAACCAAGCACTTATCTGCAATAAAAAAAATTATATTCCTAAATGTTTCTTGAATAAGAATATTGAACTTCTTAAATATGGAAACAATGGAGTTATTCTACCAAGTGTTAATGTGCGTGAAATTTATTATATTTCTACAAGTTCGTTAAAAATATATCTATGTACAAGTTACTGGAAGGAAAAAATTATGTGTATACTAATTACTTGAATGAAAAAAAAATGTTCTAAATATTGAAGTGATGTAATTACTTTAATCAAGTGCCAATGAGCGATAACATTCATTGTATTTCTATTTGTTCCTAAAATTAAAAAGTGAAATAGATGAATTTTTCTAATGAAGCACTAATATTAATAAGATTTTATTACCAATGGCTTTATGATAAATAAAAATTTATTCCCACATGTTTAAAAAACTATAGCAATAAAAATACTTGATATCTACTCACCGGTTTAGTGTTGTCCTCCTCGATCGATGCTAGACACTGACCTCGGCTATCTTCTTCATTGTCGTCGTCATCTTGGTCATTGGTACCATTGTGTTGCATACTCGGAGCAGAACCATAGTCGCAATATCCACTAGAATCAAATTGTTGGGACATATATGATTGGGAAGACAAATTTATTGGATAATTAGGAGGTGGATACATCTATGGATTTTCATATTGGGAGCTAGCAAAAGCGAACCAGTCGTTCTGGAAGGGATTCATTGAAAACTGTGATGTGTATGAACAAAAATTTGTGTGAGATATGAGAGGATTGTGTTGTGAACTAGACCAGCTCTACTCAACTAGTTCCGGTGGTATGCACGTTCCAAAATTGTCTACTCATACACAACACAATTCTACTCATATCCACACAAGTTATTGTTTATACACATCACCTTTTCCAATGAATCCCTTCCAGAACGACTGGTTCGCTTCCGCTAACTCCCAGTATGAAAATCCAGAGATGTATCCACCTCCTAATTATCCAATAAATTTGTCTTCGTAACCACATATGTCCAAACAATTTGATTCTAGTGGATATTCCGACTATGGTTATTCTCCAAGTATGCAACACAATGCTACCAATGGCCAAGACGACGACCACAATGAAGAAGATAGCCGATACTAACCTCTAGCTGCGACCGGGAAGAACAACATTAGACTGGTGAGTAGCCATCAAGTACTTTTATTGTTATAGTTTTTTAAACATGTGGAAATAAATTTTTGTTTATCACAAAGCCATTGGTAATAAAATTTTATTAATATCAGAGCTTCATTAGAAAAAATCCATCTATTCCACATTATTATTTTAGGAACAAGTAGAAATACAATGAATGCTATCACTCATTGGCACTTGATTAAGTAATTCCATCAATTCAATATTTAGAACATTTTGTTTTATTTTCATTCAGGTAATAGTAGACATGTAACTTCTCTCCTTCCAGTAACTTGTACACATATGTTTTTAACAAACTTGTAGAAATATAATCAATTTTCACGCACATTAACGCTTGGTAGAATAACTCAATTATTTCCATATTTAAGAAGTTCAGTTTCTTTATATTGTAGATAAGTGCTTGGTTGAATAACTCCATAGACTCCATTGATGGAAATAGCGCAAAGGGAGAGATGTGCTAGAAGAATGTAACGGATGACTACAACAAAAACAATTCATCCACCAAAGGAGAAACAACAAATACTGCAAGGACCATTTGGGTAAAACTAATAGGAAAATTGTTGCTTTTTATGGAGTTTATTGCAGGCTAAAAGATGTCTATGCGAGAGTTCAATGTGACTTGCAGCTTGTCCAGAAAGCCTTAGCCATGTACAAGGAGATAGGACAAAACTTTACACTATTGTACTAGTGGGAGAAGGTTGAGTCCACCAAAAGTGGAATAGACACTCCGATGACGAAAAAGGCAAAGGTAATGCTAATATACAAACTCAGATGGAAAAAGAAACTCGCCCGATGGAACCAAACTGGCGAAAGGAAAAAAGAAAGAAAAAGTCAAAGGTGACGACTATTTTGTAACACTTACACATGATGATCTTCAATTATACCATGACATACAAGCATCACGAGCATCGTCGCAAGAAATAATGGCAGAGGTGCAGCTTCGACTCTCCAAAGAGAAGCTTGAGATTGGCAAGACAAGACAGAAGATCAAAATGTCTAGTACCTATAAGGAACCATAATGGTTGATACCTCTCATATGGATGAATATCAAAAGAGTGAACACCAACGGACACTAATTTTTTTTAGTGACCAACTATTTGGAGGAAACTAAAACAATCATAAATCATTTTAGCATATTGTTTTGATTTTTTAATATGTCACTTTTACCTTTTCCATTTACTTTATTGTGTAGGAAAAATTGTTTACTTTGTTACATACATCGGTACTAGAATACCAATGTATCATATAATTTGAGATTTTTTATTCAAGAATACAAGTTCTCTACCAGTCAAAGCAACAATGACCACTCAATTATTCATGCATTAATAATACTTAATAATTCAACATTTACTTGAACCTATAAATACTCTACTCATTGCACATACTTCACCCTACATGTAGTAGCCCAATTTAGTTCCAGCAAATGGATGTAGGCAGTGCCAACATCGGAGACATGCACTTACAATGAGCGAAGAGGATAATTGATGCTGGTAAATCATTTGTTCAATTATCAATAGTTACTATATCATGAGAAGGTTGGCCTAACAATATTTTATGAATTGAGCAGGTAAATGCTTGGTTAAGTGTTCCCACTGATTTTGTCGTTGGCAATGAAAACGGTGCCCAGGATTACTGGTTTCAAGTCACTGAAGAATTTAACGCAAATATACCGATAATCGCAGAAGACAACCTATCCAAATCAAATGTCGTTGGGGTAAGAACTTTGAAATTCTATTATTCGATGGCATGTGGCGCAGGGTCAACGATGCCTTTGCAGCTACCGGATAATCTAACCAAGACTTGATTTCAAATCTCTTCAAATGTATAAGTTATAAATGAATCGACCATTCGAATTTCTTAACTTGTGGATGTCTGTACGAAATTGTCCCTAGTGAAAGATGTACAGTAAAGTACTATAGCACCAGTGCGTCAAAGTTTAGTTTTGTTCTAATAAAACAGAGGTTCTATTTTTCCTAACGATGTCATAAACTGTAAGAGGGATATTTTTGATTAATTATCTTGTTTAACATAGTCCCAAATTTCACTATCTAAAATTAAAGACCAGTCATTTTGGAACATGTCAAAACTTTAGACCACAATCTCTTGTTCTTCTGCGATACCATAATTTTCCTTCATAGAACTATTGTTGTATCAATTCCACAAGAAAAGGCACAAAAATGCACAACTAATTCACCAGGGATTATTAGGGCGACGGGCAGGAAGACTACCTAGACGCTGTACTTGATAATGATATCGGCGAGCTTGTCCATCTTGTAAGCCTCGTGCTTGCGCGCCGTTGCCTCTCCTTCCTCCTGTCCTCCAGCCTCGCTGCGAGTTCCTCCGGCCTCGTCCGCCCGCGGGAAGGCACGGCTGCTGCCTCCTCCGATCGCGCGCCGCCATCTTCCTATTCGTCAACCTTGCCGCCAACTCCTCCGGCCTCATTGATGAGGGTTTGTGCCGCCTCCGCTTGCGTACCACTCTCTTCCCGCCCATTAGCCTCGCCGCCGGACCAGCCTCTCGTCCCCATGATGAGGACGCACGTTGTTGGCTCCTCCGTCCGCACGTCGCCATTCGCCGTGTCTTGCTGGATCTAACGTGCCGATCGGCCTCTCGTTCCCATGATGAGGACGCAGGTTGTTGCCTCCTCGGTCCGCACGCCGCCATTTGCCGTGGCTCGCTGGATCTAACGTGGGATGCAGAAGGGTGTGGAGAGTTCGAGAGGAGACAGCTGAGAGTGAGGTAGCTAGCTGGTTCAGTGTTCCGTCGGGTTATCCTTTTTGGCGTCGAAGCTTCAGTGGATGCATTGGAGAAACGGGCGCTTCGCATGCTCATCCGGAAGAAGAAGAAAAAAGGCAGGTGCTCGAACTCTTCTGCGTTGAAAATCGAGACGCTTATGCTGCTTCATCTTTATTTATTTTTTCTTTTAACGCAAGCGCTCAAATAGGCGCCCCTGCATTGAACATGTCTTAGAAAACTACTAGCGTTAAACTCTGGTTTCATGCAATGGAACAGGGGAAATTGCTTTACTCCATTAATTTTGACTGATACTCTTCACATGAAAATGGGGCTAGAAGCGTTAGAAAGTTACATTGTGTGCTTAAATGACTGCTTTTTTTAAAGACCCAACAATCGTTGCATTTTCATGTACTCCCTCCGTATCAAAATATAAGACCTTTTTAGACACTGTTATAGTGTCCAAAAATCTTATATTAAGTTACAGAGCTAGTATTATAAGCAGGGGGCAGAACAAACTGTACAGGGCGATCATTCATCATCTTGTATGGTTTCACGTTTGTACACCTTGTAATCTCCATGTTTAATGCAACGTGCGGTCACTACTAAAGAAAGACGATCCAAGAAAGACAAACCCTAAACCCTATTGCGATCATTCACAAGACGATCAAGGAAAGACAGAAAAAAGCAAAAGAAGAAACAGCGGCCGGACAGAGGCCAGCAGCGATTAGCGTGCTATATCTCACGTTCCTTTCCCCGAACGGGGGTTGCTCCGGCGAGCCGCCAGTGCTTCATCGCACGCCGGATTGAAGCAACAACGTCGCCTACTGGTGCCAACTACCTCCTGTAAGACTCGATTGTTCAGCTCAGCCCAAATCTCCCAGGCAGTGAGGTGGACCGTACCCCTTTGCATGCCCTGGAGCAATGAGAGGAAAAATCCAACGTTGTGCAAGCTCAATTCTTTTTTCTTTTTTTTTTGTAATGCCGAGTGGGACACAATGCTCAACACATCCCTATCTTACTCGCTTACCGATCATTGTCCCTTCTTGCTTGCCGATGTCAAAGGGCCTAAAAGATCTAGGAGGTTAACACTTGCCTTTTAGGATCTCGGGTCAAAAGATTCTATGAGGAAGGGGAGAAACCTTGGAAATCCATCATAGAACAAAAATATTTGTCTGGGAAGCCTAATCTTTTTGCTGTTAACCCTACTCCAAACTCTTCTAGGTTTTGGAAAGGATTCCAATCCATCATCCAAAACCTGAAGTTTGGATTTAGATGGAAGGTAGGTAATGGTGAGAGGATTAGATTCTGGGAAGATACCTGGTTTGGGACCTCCCCTCTAGCTACCCAATTTTGGCCTATATACTTAGTCTGTAATGAGCAAACCAGAACTATTAAAGAGGTCTGGGATGGGGATACTCTCAAGCTGACTTTCAGAAGGAACTTCGATGATAAACTCATGGAGCAATGGCACCACCTGGTCGAGTGCGCCAGAAGCATTGCTCTCTGTGAGGACATTGATTCACTGATATGGCAGCTTGAAAGCAAAGGTGTTTACTCATCAAGCTCTCTGTATCAGGTGATCAATTTTCGTGGGGTACAACCAGTTTTCATCCCTGCGGTGTGGAAACTTTATGTGCCCCCGAAGATCCACGTTTTCTTATGGCTTTTCTCGTATAACAAGTTGATGACAAGAGACAACCTGAGGAAAAGGCACATCATTAAACCTCTGGATTGCGTCTTTTGCTCTGAACAGGAAACTAACACTCACTTGTTTTTTGAACGTATCGTAGCAAAAAACATTTGGTCGTTTGTGGCTGACCACTTTCAGGTCCGGATGGGAATAGGCTATGAATCTGTAGCCAGATTTTGGGTATCTAATAGAAAGAACTCTGCTCTAAATATAGTTTCATCGGCTGTCCTCTGGTGTTTGTGGAAGTATAGGAACTCTATTATCTTTAACAACACCGTTTGGACATCGATCTTGCAGGTTTGGAGGCTGATCCTCAGAACCCTCAAGTTCTGGGCGGTCTTGGCACCAAAAAATGGCAAAGCTCGTCTGGAGATTTTCCTGACAGCGCTTACAGCCTTCTTGCGCCAGCCGCTGAGAATAGCGAGTGGCTGATGCTGGGAGGTTGTACGAAGGATGGGGTTGTGAATCAGTGGGGCAGGCTGAAGATCTCTGACGATGATTGGCGTTTCCATTCTCCAAAGAAGAGTGCCCTGAAGAGCAAAAACTTGCTGAGTAGCCCAGTCTCGACGCTTGTCTGCTGGTCTCCTCAAGCAGCCTCAGCGCCACCATTCAAGCTCAGAAGGGCTGCGGAGATGGAAGCGGACACAAACCTGGAGATTTCAGTCTGATTTGTGTTACTCTAATTTCGGGCCTGCGTGCCACCTGATCTTTTCAAAGTTCTGTTTCCCTGGTTTCCCTTTTTTATCTCTTAGTGCCGTTTAGGCTGAACTGCTCCCTAAGTGAGCTGCTGTATAACTGATCGCGTTTTGGTTTCATGCTGAGTAATGGAACCGGGGAGGGAAACCTCCCTGTTCATCTAAAAAAAAGATCTAGGTGCTTCAAGTTCGAGAATGTTTTAACCTCCATGCCTGTGTTCCACGAGGTGGTTCACAAGGCTTGGAATGAACATTTGGACCACACCAAGTCTTACCAAGTTCTATTCCACAAGCTCAAGAAAGCGGTCCTTCGTCTCAATGAGTGGAGAAGAGGGCTCTTCTCCAAAGCTAAGGTTCACCTCCATGCCACCCTTTTGGTGATCCTTAGGTTTGATACCGCCCAGGAGATGCAACAATTATCTATTGACGAGCATGACCTTCGTGCTAGACTAAAGAGACGGGTCATAAGTTTGGCGGTGCTTGAGAGATTGAGGAAAAAAGCAATGTGCAAGGATTACCAACTTGAGAGAAGGGGATGCAAACACTACAAAATATCACCATCGCATCAATGCAAGGAGGAAGAACCACATTCGTAGGCTCAAACATGGCCAAGGATGGGTGACCAAGCATGAAACAAAAGAGAAAACTATCCTTCACCACTTCACCAATGTCATTGGGAAAGGATGTTATAGCTCCAAAGACTTTAATTGGGGTGAGCTAAATTTGGAGGTTCCGGACTTGGATGGGCTTGATAGACAAATTTCTGAGGAGGTGAAAGATGCCATTGATGATATGCCTAGTGACCAGGCACCCTGGCCTGATGGTTTCACGGGTGTATTCTTTAAGAAGTGTGTGGGAGCCATAAAGGTTGTTATCATGAAGACTCCAAGACTTTGATTCCTTGCATGTGAAAAATCTTCATTAGCTTAACTCCGCAATGTTGTGCTTTTGCCCAAGGAGGGTGCAGAAGGGGTCTCAGACAGTCAGACTATAGGCCGATTAGCCTCATTCACACGATTGCAAAAATTATTGCAAAGGTGCTCTCTCTCCAGTTAGACCCGCATATGAACGCACTTGTCTCGAATGCTCCAAGTGCTTTCATCGAAAGGATTATACACGACAACTTCATGTAAGTGCGGAAACCTTTGCTCGGTGGTTGCATAAGAGGAAGACCCCCTCGCTCCTCTTCAAGCTCGATATCTGCAAGCCTTTTGACTCTATTAAATGGGAGTACATCTTAAATCTTCTCCAAAAGTGTGGGTTCCCAAGAAAATTTTGCGATTAGGTTACCGCTCTTCTCGGCACAAAATCTTCGCGGATCCTTCTCAATGGTGTGACCGGACCTTCCATCAAGAATGGTCGTGGCCATCGTCAAGGGGACCCCCTACCCCTGCAGCAAATGCTCGAACTGACAACTAAGAAGGGTATACTACACAAGATCCGAGGGAAAGGCACCATGGTGAGAACACTGCTATATGTGGATGATGTGGCAATCTTTATGGCCCCTATCGAGGGTGACATTGATAGTCGTGCATCCATTCTGAGAGGATTTGGGGAGATTACGGGCCTATGCACTAACTTTCATAAGAGCTCAGTAGTGCCCATTCAATGCAGCCATATCAACCTTGATTTCATCTTGCAAAGCTTACCGACAACTAGAGCTTCCTTCCCCATGCGATGTATGGGGCTTCCACTCTGCATTTGGCAACTCAAAAAAGTGGGCCTTCAATATCTTGTACACAAGGTTGCGAGCAAGCTCGTCACTTGGGAGGGTCAAAACATAACCTTCATTGGGCGCACGGCTCTCGTCAAGTCCGAGATCACTTCCCAAGCAATCTCCTTCATCACCCCAACTGTGCTGCCGCCAAGTATACTCCATGACGTCAACATTCTCAAGCAAGCATTTATTTGGTCCACTTCAGACTAAACAACCGGCGCTAAATGCAAGGTCTATTGGGAGGTGGTTTGCCGGCCTCTTGAATATGGAGGTCTAGGAGTGCTCAACACCAACAAATTTGCGCGCTCTTAGGCTCCGATGGCCATGGTATGAGTGAAAGAAGCCATTCAAGTTGTGGGTGGGGATGAGCAATCTGTGCAACTTTTTCTATGCTTCCATCATCACCATTGGCAACGGAGCGAGAACGCCGTTCTGGAGCTCCCTTTAACTCCTTGGGCAAAAGCCTATGGATATCGCTCCACTTATATACGAGGCGTTCACAAGAAAAATTGGGAAGTGAGGGAAGCACTTACAATGCGTGGATCTTCGAAATCAAACCTCCTACCATCGTCACCGCCCAGCACATCTGTGAATTCTTCAAGCTTTTTTTTTCGAGAAAACGCAAGAAGAGCTTGCATTTCATTGCTTTGGAAAGAGGGTTTCGGTTACAATCCTCCTAGGAGGGAATTACAAGGCTGAGGGCATGTTAGTGCACGTCCCAGGTTTGGGGCAAGATGGCACGAAGCCCGAGGGCGCCGGCTCTGGCCCAGAGGGTGGCCTCGTCTTTGATCTTCGTGAGCAGGTCGGTCGTCGAGGGCTGGCCTCTGTTGAAGACGCAGTCGTTGCGGTGCTTCCATATCATCCATGGGACGAGGAGGGTCGCGGAGGCGAGGCCCTTGCGCATGAGTGTTGGGGTGGCATGTCGCGCCGTGCGCCACCAGTCGTTGAGAGAGAGCTCTCTGTCGGGCGGGGCGCAGGGGAGCCTGAGCCAGTGCAGAACCTCATGCCAAATCTGTCTGGTGAAGGGGCAGGCGAGGGTGAGGTGGTGCATGGTCTCGGGGCCTGATCACAAAGGAGGCAGCGTGCGGGGTGCTGCAGGCCTCGGCGGGCGAGGCGGTCGGCAGTCCAGCATCGGTCCAGGCGGGCGAGCCAATGGAAGAAGCGGACGCGCGGCGGCGCCCAATTCTTCCAGGTGAGCTTCCATGCATCGCAGCTCAAGGAGCCATTGAAAGTGGCGAGGTAGGCTGATTTGGCGGAGTAGACGCCGCTTGTGCTCCACTTCCAGACGAGGCGATCTGGCTCGGCGGAGAGTGTCGTGGCGCTGATAGTTTGCCAGAGCTGTAGGTACTGCCCGATCTCGTGTATGCCGATCGTGCCGTGAATGTCCCGTGCCCACTTGTTGGCCTGGAGGCCATCGGCGACGGTCCGGAGCTTGCGGCGGCGCTTGGGGGTGCAGGCGTAGAGGAGTGGCACGATCTCACAGACGGAGCGACCGTCGATCCAGCGATCTTCCCAGAAGAGGGCCTCCGTGCCGTTCCCGATTTGCATGGTGGTAGAGGCGAAGAAGAATGAGCACTCCTCAGCGGTGAACTGCAGGTCGAGGCCTGCCCATGCTCTGGTGTTGTCCGTGCGGCTGAACCACAACCAGCGGGTGCGGAGCGCAAGGCTGGTCCGTCCGAGGTCGCGCACGCCGAGGCCACCGAGCGAGAGCGGCCTAGCGACGCGATGCCAGTTGACATGGCAGTGGCCTCCGTTTGCCTCCGCGCGCCCAGCCCACAGGAAGCCGCGCTGAATTTTCTCGAGTGCGCGGATGGTCTTCTTGGGTGGCGCGAGGGCGAGGAGCTGGTGGATCGGTATTGCGCTGAGGATGGCTTTGACGTACGCAAGGCGGCCGGCTTTGTTCATGAGATGCGCCTTCCAGGTGGGGAGCATGCCGGCCGTTTTGTCGACGACGGGCTGCAGCTGTGCGGCCGTCGGGCGATGCAGAGTCAGAGGGATGCCCAGGTACGTGATCGGGAGCTCGGCGAGGGGGCAGCCCAACAGGTTGACAGCAGCCGTGACATCATCAGCGGTGCATCGGATCAAGGTGGCCGAGCTTTTGTTGTAGTTGACGAGGAGGCCTGAGGCTCGGCCGAAGAGCAGCAGGATGCTCTTGACGGCGGTGATGTCGGCAACGGTGGGGTGGCAGAAAAGGATCACGTCATCGGCGTAGAGGGAGACCGAGGGGATCGGGCGCCGGGGGTGTAATCGCTGCAGGACGCCCAGCTCCGTGGCACGGCGTAGAAGGCGACCGAGCATGTCGACGGCGAGGACGAACAGCTGCGGGGACACTGGGTCGCCCTGGCGAAGGCCACACCGGTGCCAAATGGTGGGGCCGGGGTCTCCGTTGATGAGCACCTTCGTGCTGGCCGAGGAGAGCAAGATGGCGAGCCATTCCAGGAAGCGATAGCCGAAGCCGTACTGCCGGAGGACCTCGAATAGGAACGGCCAGCTGATGGTGTCGAAGGCACAAGCGAGGTCCAGTTTCAGAAGGGCGCGAGGGGCCCCGAGCTGGTGCAGGAGGCGTGCAGACTGGCGCACGAGGATGAAGTTGTCGTGCAAGCTGCGCCTAGGGATGAAGGCATTCTGGCAAGTGCTGACGAGGTTGCAGAGCTTCGGCGCGAGCCGGAGCGAGAGGACCTTGGCGAAGATCTTGGCGACGAGGTGAATTAGGCTTATAGGCCTAAAGTCGCCGAGACCGCGTGCGTCCGCGCGCTTCGGTAGCAGGGTGAGCAGGGCCTGGTTGAGGGAGCAGAAACCTCGACCGCGCAGCTCGTACAGTTGCTGGAAAATGTCGACGAAGTCTTGTCGAACAATGGGCCAGCACGCACGCAGGAACTCTGCGGTGAAGCCGTCCGGGGCCGGAGCCTTGCGAGCGGGGAGTCGCTTCACAGCGTTCCAAATTTCCTCGGCGTCAAAGGGGGCGTCGAGGTCGTCGAGGTTGGTGGGCGTGATCAGCTCGGAGAGGTCGAGGCTGCAGTCGCGGGGCGTCTCGTGGCCGAGCAGGGCGTCAAAGTGCGCGTAGGCCACGGCCGCCATGTCGCGGGGGCGGAGATTGGGGCGCCGTCCACGGTGAGGCAATGAATCCGATTCTTCTGCCGGCGATACGTGCATTGCCGGTGAAAGAATGATGTGTTAGCGTCGCCGTCCTTTAGAGTTGCGATGCGGGCGCACTGTCGGGCGATGGTGCGCTCGAGAGAGGCGAGGCCGAGGTAGGAGGCCTTGATCTGCCGTCGGAGCCAGTCTTCGTGCGGGGACAGGGGCCGGCTCTCCTGCGTCGTGTCCAGCCTGAGAAGGAGCTCTCTGGAGATAGCGAGCTTGAGGCGAACGTTGCCCACAGTTCGCATGCTCCAGCTAGTGAGCTTGCGCGCAGTGATTTGCATGCGTTGCATGAGTCGCCGGAAGGGGTCGCTGCAATGGGTGGAGTGCCAGGCGTCCGCCACAGTGTCGTGGAATCCATCCAAACGTGTCCAGAATTCCTCAAAGTGGAAACGGCGATGACCTGGCGGCACCGGTTTGCAATCAAGCAGCAATGGGCTGTGATCGGAAACAACGGAGGCAAGGCATCGGAGATGGCACTCCCCATGCAGTTCCTCCCAGTCGGGGGTACAGAGGACGCGGTCGAGGTGCACCAGGGTGGGGGGTGACTGCTCGTTGGACCACGTGTAGCGCCGGCCATTGAGGTAGACCTCTTTGAGGACAAGGTCGTTGATCGCACGCCGGAAGCGACCCATCATGCGGCGGTTGAGATTGCCATTGCTCTTGTCTTCGTCACGGTAAATGAGGTTGAAGTCGCCACAAAGCATCCAGGGGCCGTTGCAAGCCGCCCGGACGTCGCGAAGCTCCTGTAAGAAGGCGATCTTGTCGGCGTCTAGCTGCGGCCCATAAACCACGGTAATCCACCACGGTGTGCGTGCGCCGGAGGGGGCGGATACCTTGGCCGTCAGTGTGTGTGACGTGAACTCAGGGTCCGAGATGGCTACCTCCCTGCTTTTCCAGGCAAGCAAGATGCCGCCACGGGTGCCATCCGCGGGGAGGTAAACATAGTCGTCGAATTCCGAGCCAAGTGCTTCGAGGACAGTCGACGAGCAAACCAAACCCATCTTTGTTTCTTGGAGGCAAACGATAGACGCGTTAGCGGTTACAACGAGAGAACGAACGGCAGTACGGCGAGCGCGCGCGTTGAGGCCGCGCACATTCCAGATCAGAATCTTGGGCTCATGATCCATGGAGAAGAGGTCGACGGAGGGGCGCGGGGGCGCGGTCATGCCTCAATCGGGCTGCCGGCGACCACCGTGGTGATCGGCGCGATCGTGGGATCCGCTGGTAGCTCGCGATCAACCAGCGCGGCAATGGCCGAGAGGATGGGCAGAGTGATGGGCGTGGCGAAGAGGCCTTCATACGCCTTCATCTCAACCGAGGTGATCCTCTGGTCGACCCCGACGATGCCCAGGGTGCGCAGGATGTGGATCTGCGAGCGCCGTTCGGCCGTTGGGGGGGCTGCAGATTTGCAAGGCGTGGAGGCGGCCGAGCGTCCGCGCCGTGGGGTGAAGTTGGGAGGCACGCGTCGTGGCCGTCTGCCGGGGGTGGGAGGGCCGCATCGATCTGCTTAGTGGCGGCGGCGAGGAAATCTCCCAGAGTCCAGGAGGCGGGCGCCGTCGCGCGTGGGCGGGATCGGCGAAGGGTGATTGGTGGGGAAGCGAAGCGTGCGGGAGGGCACGGCGACGTGACGTTGGTCGCAGCCGAATGAGTCATGTGCATGCCTCCATGTTGGGTCGCCGCCTGCGCGTCCCCAGGGAGGGCCTCCGTCGGCACAGCGCCATGATGGGCCTCATGCTGGGCCTCGGACGGGTGTGCCGTCTCGGCAGCGGGCCGGGTCGTGGCTGGCTTGTCCATGCGTGGTGGGGCCTCCACGGGATCCTCCCATTGCTCCAGCACCGGTCCAGCTGTCGGTGCATGGGCCGCCAGGGCGGGGGTTCGGTCCGTGGACCGGTCAGCATTGGGCGCAGCAGCGCCAGGGGGGGACAGCGGCAGAGCGCTGCTTTGCCCCGACAGCGGATCAGCGGCAGGCGTCGAAGGCTAGGAGTCTGGCACCATGCTGGCCAGTGATTGGCCATCCACAGGGCTATCCTGATCCCTATGCATGTCATGGCAAGCCTCATCCGGCGCCGTCATCGTGTGGCCCGCCCCAAGAGGCAGAGGCGACGCGGGCGGGCTGGCAGGGGCTGGGTTGGGGGAAGGCCGAGCCAATAGCCGTCGCCCAGCTGTCGAGCTGGTGGGTGGTGGGATGCGAGTTTCGGGGCGGGAGGACGATGGTGGCGCGGGGGGTCCATCCCTGTCGCAGGCAGCCAGCCTTTCCTTTCCCCGACTCTTTCCCCTTTTGGAAAAGCGACGAGAGCCCGAGGGCCCCCCAGCAGCAGGCCAGGGGTCCATCGTGCGTGTGCGCCTGGCAACGGCCGTACGTCTGCGAGGTTGGCACCACCCGGCGTCGACGACGACCCCATCGGCGCGGCCACGGCGGCTGGACACGCGACAAGTCGCGGAGTCGACAGCCATGCCGTCCGCACGACCGTCAGGGGTGTTGGGGGAGCGCCGGCGCTTGCGCCCGCGGCGGCGGCCGCGGTGGCGTCCTGCAGCGTGCTCACGACCGACGTTTCCATCATTGCCGTCCGGTGCGTCGTCGTCGCTTGGGCCGGGGCCGTTGCGGGCGGGGGGCTGCGCCGGCCGGCGGGGTGTGGCCGAGGTGAGCATGATGGAGACCGGGTAGATGAGGGTGCGCATGGCTGGCGAGAGGGTGCGGTCGCGGGCGTGGTTGCGGGACGGGACGGGCTCGACGATCTCCAGGACGGCCGCTTGGCGGATGCTCGCAAGGTCGCGCGTGCGCGCGGTGAGGCGGAAGGTGGCGAGGTCGGCACGAGAGCGCGTGCTCGGGTGGAGGCGCTCAATCCAGCAGCTGGTGCCGAGGATATGCTCGGCGGTGGACAGGTGCCATGCGTGCGCCGGAATGCCGCGGAGCTCGAGCTCAACACTGCAGTCCAGGGAACCGAGCTGCGCATGAGCAAGCTTGTTCCATGGGCGGAGCGCAAGGGTGAACCCGGGGCCGTTGATGAAGTGGTCGCCGGCGAGGCGGTCCATGAGCTCTCTGGTCGCGAAGATGAGGAGGAAATCCTCGGGGCGATGCGCGTGGATGGTGAAGTCGCTGGGGAGGAGGTCGAAGGATGCGTACATGACGCTCTCGACGTCGCTGGCGGCGACCGCGGGTCTATCTCCGGTGATGGAGACGACCATCCCACGGCGCAGCACCAGTTCGGCCTCCTCCATCTCCACAGAGCGCGGTATGATGACGCGCACCGGGTCGACGGCCGGGGGCGGCGAAGGCTGGGGGGGCGCTGCGGCCGCCACGGGCGGGGCGGCGATGCGGGGGTGT
>NC_041380.1:299464837-299501717 GCF_002162155.2 Triticum dicoccoides
CCGGGGAGAGGGAGGCGGCGAGGGCGGGGCTCGGGGCGGGCGAGGGCGCCCGGGCAACCTCGCAGTAGGACCTCGCGGGGGAGCCGCCGTCGGAGTCCATCCAGCGGCGCGAGCCGTCGGAGCTGAGGTCGAGGTCACCAAAACTGCCAGAGGGGGAGGCCATGGGCGTCGGGGGAGGGGCTAGGCGGTGGGGAGGGCTACCGACGGGGGTCGTCGGCGGCGAGGCTGGAGGCGGGAGGGCTAGGCCAGGAGGGGCTCTAGGCTTGGATGCTTCTTCATAAGGTGCGTCTTCTTGCACACGTTGATGGTAATATTGTGTGGAAACACACAGCTAATGGACAATATTCGACGGCATCTGCATACAAGGCACAATTCTTGGGAAAGATTCGCTCATCAATGGAGCATGCGGTTTGGAAAAGTTTGGGCACCCCAAAGGTCAAGTTCTTTGCTTGGTCGGCTATGCAAGGCCGCATTTGGACCGCCAATAGGCTGCCCAAACAGGGATGATCTTTGCCTGTTTTGCAAGGCGGTGCAAGAATCGTGTGACTATCTCTTTCCCAAGTGTCGGTTACTATTCGGCTTTGGTGCTTGGTGATCGGCAAGCTTCATCTTAATAGCATTGACCCATCTTTGTGGCATTTGGAGAGCTCCGTCAACGATTGGTGGATTAATCGCTCCGAAGTGGGCACTCCCCATAGAGAAGTCATGGCCTCCCTCAATATGCTTGTATCATGGACAATTTGGAATGAGAGAAATGCTCCCCCACAATCTTGCTCAACATGATCATCAACGAAATGAAGCTTTGGTAACCGCGGGTGCGAAATATTTAGGGGCTTTTATCTTGGAAGAGTAATTGTGTTCATGCTTGTGGGTCTCTTGTAACACAGACTCTTTCCTCCTCTTAATCAATATATGAGGCTTTTGTCTCCGTTTCAAATAAATAAATCTGGTAGCTATTAATATCAATGGCAGATGGTTTCAGTTCAGCTGTCAAAAGGAGCAGAAGTTCTTCCAAAATAACCACTGATACAATACATTATAAATTTGTCATTAGCAAAGCAAGATATATGTATTCTTGCAGCTCCTAAGAACTCCAACGTCATCCGAATCAATCATGGAAAATCTTGCATATGTTTACAGGTGAACATACACGATTTTTTATTAATAGATTTGTCAATTTGTATATCACAGATTGTAAACATTACATCAACTGTATATGGCACAAACTAATTAACCAACGAAGCAATGTGAATCACGGGGAATTCGTTAGTGGTCCCACTATGTTGATGGTTGGAGCCACAGTTGAGGTGATCAAGAACATACCTGAAACAGTCAAACCATCCAATCTGAGACCATCAACGGTCCTGAGTAGAGCAGATGTGCAGTATGGCTGCAGTAGAATGACAAGAATTAGGGAACAATCAGAATAATTCAATCACCGCACAAGTACAGCCTGTAGTTTTTTTTTAACGGCCGCTACTATGATTGTAAATATCTCTATCCGATTCATTACATACTTGCATATTCCTGTGTAATTCCTTGTTGCTTGAACAATCATCGTACTTTATTAAATACACATGTTCCTGCAGTGCTTCTAACGAGGAATAAAAATTCAGTAATCAACAGCTGGCTAATACAAAGAAGCAATTGGGTAGCGTTGCAAAGTATCAACCTTGAGCCATCCAATTCAAACCCTCGAGCAGGAGGAAAACGGTGAGAAGCATTACTGACAAGAATTACACGATTGTTGCAGCAACATACTCCCTCTGTAACAAAATGTAAAACGCTTTTTATGCCCTATGCAAAACCAAAAAAACGTTTTACATTTTGGTACAGAGGGGGTACTTACAATAAAACCAGCAGTGACACGACGAGCCACTCAATCTACCAATCTGCTCCACGAGTGCAATAAGCGCAAAGAGGTCGTCGATACAGGCATCCACTGGCTGGACGGTGCATAGTCCGCCTGGTTGAAGCACGGAAGGAAGCTGCAGTGGCACGCTAGAACGACTTCACACTAGGCTGCTGGAGGTGGATCATGGCGAGGCGCCACTGGAGGAGAGGCCGGTCGGTGAACAAAGCAAAAGATCGTGGGACTTGGGCATCAGAACTTACTGCAATAATAATTTGCCCTTGCAATCTAATTTTGGAAGAGCATGGAAGCACTCCTCATATGCTAATATGATTTGCACATAAAAAAGACAAGGATGAAATGTATCATACCTTTGGATTTCAAATTCAGGAAACTGCCGGCCAAATCCAGGAAATATCCGTATCCAGCAGATAGCTACTTGAATCTGGATTTAACTCCGACCAAACAGTAAATTTTCTTTCAGAATTTCAATTTGCCCCGATTTGGCTCCAGACCATGTGGAAACTATCCGCCTGTATTTCAACCCTGCGTGCAGCCCTGTCTGAAACCATATTGTTTCTTGTCCTCCCAACAGATGGCAGATAAGCCTATTTTCTGTTTAGTTATACTTTCTCTTTCCTTTTTATTGCTGTTGTTATTGTAGTTGTTGCTGACAATGGCAACTGCCCATCCAGCACTCTCCGAAATCCGATCAGAATCCTTGCCCACCCCAGTTTGCAAAACCGGTAGTAAACAAACAGCAGTGAAGGGTCCAACTTCACTGTACGTACTGAGCTTTTGTACATTCAGATCACAAGAGCAGAGGAGGTTTATTGCATGATTTGTCACTTGAGAATAGTTGTGCGGACACATAAGCTGAAGGCTGTACAGCAGGTACCTATACCAGTAAAAGCATCAGACTACAACAAATAGTTCCTGGTAAAGCAGGCAAATTTACAAGATGCTGATAAGCCAGTGGTGGTGCTTTGCAAAAGAATTACTACTTATTCCCATTTCTCATGTGAGATTTTTACAACCTCGAAATGATTTGGAACCCTAAATCAACCATCAGGGTTGGGGCTCAGAAACATCTGCTGAGCAACAGCACAATATGCAATACCCCACTTGCTGGTTAGAACCATCAGCAAGACAAACAATATTAATGGAGAAAAAGTGTGCATAAGCCTCGATATGCACATGATGTTTTTTGAGTTCATTATGTGGGTGATAAACATTTTGCTGCACCTCATAGGACTCACAGGGGAGATGGAAGCCCCAAATCTTGTTTCCACCATCAGGGTGTGGACTCCTGGTTGCATTTCATTTGTGTGACTACTGGGGACCGTAAATATTACTTCTATTCTTGGGAAACACAACCAGTCTTCTGCTCAAGGACAAGTGAGGAAATTTCATCAGATTTTTTGTCGCCCTTATATATGCTGAACCAAATAAAGTGGCTCCTAACCTTAAGGTAAACACACTAATAATTTTTTTCCATTATCTAAAGGAATCCTTCAAACGTAGGCTATACAGTAAGAGATCAGTGTAGTGTCCAGGAGGCGCAGTACTAGGTGAGCACTTTCAGATTCATGGATCTGTCAGATAGAGTTGCACAGGTATTTGCCTCTGGTCTTCACTTCCTGTGTGATGCTAAATAGGAAGCATAGGGGAGTGTCATACTGTCGTGCTAAGTACTCTGAAAGCTAAAATGAATGCTAGTATGACATTACCACTAATAAGCACGCATAAACAGATGCTCAAGTTTGCCTGGTTCGCTTCAGTTTACTTCCTTCAATGTGAACACATTGTGCACACCAAAAAGACTGGGTCCAAGAAAATACCAAGCATTAAAACTTAAAACTGTGAACTGCAAGGTAGTTGGATTGAGAACGATGTTAATGGCTGAACTATACCAAAGAACAGAGTTACTCCTAGGTTATACCACATAAGGACCAAATGATAACATCCAAACCTAAAAGCAGTGGGTAAACTATGACCTAGCAGAATTAGGGATTGCCAATTTCTCATTTCAACAACAATCCAACTTGCCATTTACTTGCTTTGTTTGCTAGGTATAAGTAGGTACAGACAAGCTATGTTGGTACATTACTCGAACATACCAAGCGTTTCAGGATGTCAGATTTTGAGAGGCTTCTGAGCAAGCGAATCCTCTTACATCAGGAACGTAACCTTTCTCCATCATCCCCTCCTTGATTATTTCATAGGTAACCTTATTTGGAACGAGACCTTTCTCCAACATCTCATTCAGGAGCTCATTAGCCTCCTCCATCTTCCCCATTCTGCAAAGGTGCTTGATGAACACATTGTATGTGACCACATTTGCCCGTTTCCTACCTTTCTCCATCCTGGTCCTAATTTCATAGGCAGACTTAATGTTCCCCTTCTCACAGTACCCATTTATTATGTTGTTGTAAGTCCGATGCTCTGGTTCCAAGTCAACCATCAACATTTCATCCAAGAGCTTTACAGCTCTACGTACTTCCCCTTTGCAGCACAGGGCACCAATAAGTGTATTGTAAGTGACAATATCAGCTCTAACACCTTTCTCCTTCATCTCATCGAGAAGACCAGAAACACTCCTCCAATCCCCGCTCTGGTCAAACCCAGCTATCAGGCAATTGTATGTTCTGACATTTGGACTAATCCCCTTCCCTGCCATCGCCTCCTTCACCGCCGCCGCATCCTTCATTTTGCCGAGCCGGCGATATCCATCAATCAAGGTATTGTAAGTAACCACGTTAGGTTCAACATTCCTCTGTGCCATACCATCAACCCAATTCTCAGCATCTACCATTATGCCCTTTTTGCAAAACCCATTCAGCACACTATTCAGGGTGACTACATTAGGCGCCAGCCCCAGATCCTGCATCTCATCCACCAGCTTCACCCCTTCCTCTACCTTGCCCTCACTGCAGAGACCCCAAACAAGTGCATTGTATGTCCCCATGCTGGGCGCAATCCCCTGCTGCTTCATCTCCTCAAAGACTCTCACCGCAGCAGCAGTGTTCGAGTCCTGGCAGTACCCAGTAACCAGCACATTGAATGTAACAACATTGGGCGAGATTCCAGCCTCGACCATCTCCTTCAAAAGCGCATCGACGTGGTACATCCTCCCGACACGACCCTTCTTGCAGTAGCCGTCGATGAGAGCATTGAAGGTGGCCACAGAGGGGGTCAACCCCCACGCCCTGATGTCCTTGGCGACATCGCCGGCCTTGCGAAGTTGCCCAGCCTTGCAGAGCCCGGAGATGACGATGTTAAATGTCAAAAGGTCCGGGGACACGCGTCGCCGGAGCGCCGCCTTGAAAGCCCGCTCGGCGAGGTCGACCCGACCCGCGGCGAAAAGGGCGGAGAGCAGGCTGTTCACCGAGAAAGCGGAGGGGCGGTGGCGCGGGTGGTTGTTGCCGAGGAGGTGGAAGGCCTCGTACGCCGCCAAGGGCTGGGAGGCCCTGGCGAGCGCGAGGACGAGCATGTCGGCGATGAGCGGCGCGGTGGCGGGGGAAGACGCGGGGAGGGCGCGGAGGATGGAGGCCGGGGAGTGGAGGCGGGCGGCGGCGAGGGCGTGGAGCTCGGAGCAGAGCAGCGGGTGGAGGCCGTGGGAGGCGAGGCGGGCCAGCAGCAGCGCGTGGAACCGGAGCGGGAGAGGCGCGCGGAAGTGGGAGCGGGACCAGCGCGCGAGGGAGACGAGGTGGGGGAGGGGAGGGGCCGGCGCGGTGCGGAGGAGGAGGTGGAGGACGCGGTGCGCGGCCGGCGCCGTGGCCGCGCCCGTGAGTGCCTGCAGGCGCGCGAACTGGCCGGCCGAGAGGTGCCGGAGCAGCGTGCGGAGCGGCATGGTGGGGGTGTTGTTTGTTAGAGCATTACTAGTAGTACCCTCAAACCCTCAAAAATAACCGTTTTTTTACGGATTGAGACGAAAAAAACGCAAAGACTAGAACCCTTTAATCTCTAAACCTGTAAAAAAATTTAAGGGTTAGAGCCCGGGTCGCTCTTCCAGCCTCTAAAAGTGAGGGTTGGAGTGGGGAAACAACCCCAACCTCTATTTATCCGTTGCGCGCGTGGGAAGGAAAAATCAGGTTCGTCGCCCGCCTCCTCCCTTGCCCCGCCCGTCGCCCCGCCCCCAATCGCCGCCGGCCGCCGCACGCCATGGAGCCGCCGCCCGCCCCCATCCTCACGCTCGCCTCCTCCCTTGCCCCGCCCGTCGCCCCGCCCCCAATCGCCGCCTCCGCGACGCCCACGTCGGCCCAGCAGCCACCTGTCCCGAGCCAGGCGCAGGTCGCGTCGATGGTGGCCGCCACCCACGTCCTCGGCGCCAAGTGGCGGCGTGCTGGCCAGCACGTCGTCCCTCCGCAGCCCGCAGTCGCCCTGGCCCCCGCCTCCTCCCTCGCCCCGCCGCAGCCGCCCACCACCAAGCGCCGTCGGAAGACGTCGTCGGTTGGGCCGAAGGGTGCTGCGGTGGCCAAGCTCGCCGCGGGAGGGACCCCGGTCGTGAAGAGGACCACCTCTTGGACGAAGACCGCGCCCGCGCCCCCAATCGCCGACCCTCCGCCCGTCGTGCACGAGGTGCTCGACGGAATGCCCGAGGTGCTCGACGGAATATTCCGTTATAAGGGTTGGGTTTGAGGGTTCTAGTATTTGCCCCTGTTTTTCAACCCTTAAAAGTGTCAAAAAGTGGCACTTCTCAACCCTTAAAACTACTTTAAGGATTTGAGGGTTTGAGGGTTCTACTAGTAATGCTCTTAGGGGAGGGTTTGGGTGGGTTTTCTCAGTATCACAGCTCCCAGCGGTGATGATGACTGACTGGAAAATACACTCAGGAGGAGTTCGGCACAAACATTTCGTTTCAGAACCAGAAGCACGGCAGAAACGTACTCCCTCCATTCCAAATTACTCCACGATAAGTAATTTGAAACGGAGAGAGTATATAATTACAATATCATCTTAATTTGGATCTTATAAGATTAAAAAAGTATTCGATTACTCATAGAAAAAACATATAAATCTTTTACTGCTTGTTCGATTAATCCTCCTTCCAAGAGGATTGAAACGTATTTTAACTTATAAGAGTTTAAATCCCCCACAGACCCCTCGGATCCACACACAACCAAACAAGGCCGGGGTTGAATAATTATCCCAAATGGAGAAGTTCATTCTAAGAGAGAAGAAAGTTAATATAATTTTACACGTTCTTTCTCTCTTGATGCAAATGAAGAAATTCATTCTAAAGGTAATTGAATATAATTTTTCAATATAAAGGTTTAGAAATCTGCTTGTTCTTTTTACATTACTTATAAGAGGTTTAAAAATTATTCAATTACTCATAAAAACATGTTAGACTCAATATAATTTTGCTAGGGGACTTGGTGCAAATGGAGAAGTTCATTCCAAGAGAGGAAAAAGTCAGATACAGGCCGAGATCTCAATTACATCTCTGAGCAAGCGAGAATGTAAAAAGAACAACACTACAAGGCGAAAAGCCGGTAGAATCTTACCACAAAGCGCAGGCCAAACTGTGTCATGTCATATGCACTCCAATTTCGAATGTTGCTGATGCCATGAAGCAGGCCAAAGACAAGACACATGGAACTGGAGGCTTGTCACAAACTGCAGAGTATAGACAGCCAGGCAGAGCAGCGAGTTCCTGGGGCACAAATGCTAAGATCTGAAACAGGATACCCTTTAGTTGTTCTACATCTCATGGTTTGTCTTCCAAGCAGACATAAAATGGATCCTGCAGCATTGGGTTCATGTCATCAAGGGGTTATATTGCTGGAATTTATTCTATTTCCGGGTCAGCCCAATAGCAATTTCAGAAATTTCTAATAAATCCTAGAGGCCCACTCAGCCCATTTGTGCAAGGCAAGAGGTGGAACCAAAGTTTAGTCTCATATTGCTAGTTTAGTGGGAGTTGGACCTCCTTATAAGGGAGGATGTCTCATCACATGTATGAGCATTGGAAAAAGAGAGACATTCACGTGCGCTCCTACTCCACCCGCCTCGTCACGCCGCGCCGTGGGTTGCAGGAATGAGCCGAGATTGAATATGAACGACGCACCTCTTCGCATGCTGCTTGTTCGCTTCGTCTCCCTCCCAAGGGTGATAAGGTTTTGCGACGACGACTTCTTCCCCGACGTCGACAACCTCCTCAACGACATGGCTGACGAGGACACTGACCCCAAGTCCAGTGCTACTGCTGCTGTTGTCCCGTACGTGTTCTTACTCTTTCTGTTAGAGGTCCGACGACTTCTTCCCCAACGTCGACAACCTCCTCGACGACATGGCCGGCGAGGACACTGACCCCAAGTCCAGTGCTACTGCTGCTGCTGTCCCGTATGTGTTCTTACTCTTTCTGTTAGAGGTCCTGCCACAGCTCCTTGTTGTAGTGTTTGCCCTAGATATGTTAAGTTCTACTTCATTTATGCAACTTGCTCTATTGTCTGCTCTAGATATGTTCGGTTCTAGTTCGCATATGCAGATGCTATTTACCTTCTCTCTGTCAGACCGCATGACTTGTTTTATCTCTACTATACTAGTCGTGCTTTATCTAGTATTTCTGTTAATAAAATCATTCGGTAAATTACTCATATTTCCAACAATCCAAAAACCTTATTATAGGCAATTTACCCCGAGCGGTTTTGCTGCTTCCATGAGACCTGCTATGTTTGAGGGTATCCACTATAAGAGGTGGCGCGTGAGAGCAGTCTTATGGTTTCAAACCATGAGTTGCTATGACGCCACTCTTGGCAAACCTGAAGGGGAGTATGATGCCCAACAGGAACAAGCTTTTTAGAAAATGGATACTCTGTTTAAGGCTGCTCTTTTGAGTGTTCTTGGTGAGAACATAGTTGATGCTTATGCGTCAATTGATAATGGAAAAGATATGTGGGACGCACTCGAGGCCAAGTTTGGGGTCTCATATGTTGGTACTGAGTTGTACATCATGGAGCAATTCTATGATTACAGGATGACTGAAGAGCACTTCATGGTTGAGAAAGCTCATGAGATACAGTCATTTGCTAGAGAACTTGAGCACTTCAATTGTATGCTACTGGACAAGTTCGTTGCCGGAGGCATTATCACTAAGCTCCTCCCACGTGGAGGAACTTTGCTACCTTACTAAAGCATAAGAGGCGGAAGTTTTCCGTTCCGGATCTCATCGGTACTCTTGATGTGGAAGAAAAGGTGAGAGCAAAGGACAACCGTGCTCGAGGTATTGAGGGAGGTTCTAGTGCCAATCTGGTACAGAAGAAAAACTTCCAGCCCCACAAGTTCAAGAACAAGGGCAAGTTTGATGGTAAAGCAAAGTTTGAAGGGAAGAATAAGGCTGTACAACACACGAACTTCAAGAACAAGAATGACAAGAAGAAAGGTGTTTGTCATGTGTGTGGAGATCCTGATCATTGGGCTCCTAGTTGCCCTAGTCACTGTGACAAGCGTCATCTTGGGAATGGCGGCAAGATCGCTAATGTTGTCATTGGAGACACTGACATGAAGGATGTTGGGTATGGTATATTTTCCACTATTCTTTCAGTACGTCATTCTCCTGATTGGTTGATTGACACATGTGCTAATGTGCATGTATGTGGTGATATTTCCATGTTTTCGTCTTATCAGACCGCAGGGACTTCCACCATGATGATGGGTAACGGTTCAAGTGATTCTGTTCGTGGTGTTGGCACGGTCGATCTGAAGTTTACTTCAGGGAAGAACGTGCATTATGTCCCCTCCGTCAATAAAAATCTTGTTAGCGGATATCTTCTATGTAGAGATGGCTACAAGCTTGTCTTTGAGTTGAATAAATCTGTAATATCCAAGTATGGAACCTTTGTAGGTAAAGGCTATGAGTCAGGAGTCCTGTTTCGTTTATCCTTATCAGACGTTTGCAATAAAGTTGTTAATCATGTTTGCAACAATAGTGAATCAAATATGTGGCATTCACATCTTTGTCATGTTAACTTTGGTTGCATGTCGCGACTAGCGAAGTTGAACTTAATCCCTAGTTTCACCACTGTCAAGGGATCTAAGTGTCAAGTGTGTGTGCAAGCTAAGCAACCTCGTAAGTCTCATGTGACTGCGGAAACGAGAAATCTTGCACCACTAGAGCTCATACATTCAGATCTCTGTGAAATGAATGGTGTGTTGACAAAAGGTGGAAAGAAGTATTTTATGACGTTAATTGATGACTCCACTAGATACTGCCATGTGTATCTTCCAAAATATAAGGATGAGGCTTTGAAGTATTTCAAGATCTATAAAGTTGAAGCGGAAAACTAACTTGATCGAAAGATCAAGAGTCTTAGGCCCGATCGTGGTGGAGAGTATTTCTCAAATGAATTTGATTCCTTTTGTGTGGAACATGGTATAATCCATGAGAGGACGCCTCCCTATTCACCTCAGTCAAATGGGGTGGCCGAAAGAAAGAACCGTACTCTAACTGATTTGGTTAACGCCATGTTAGACACTTCGGGTCTCTCCAAGGCATGGTGGGGGGGGCGATATTGACTGCATGTCATGTCCTAAACTGGGTTCCCACAAAGAACAAAGAGATAACTCCATTCGAGGAATGGGAGAATAAAAGGTTAAAGCTCTCTTATCTATGAACCTGGGGTTGTTTGGTGAAAGTCAATGTGCTAATTCCAAAGAAGTGGAAGCTAGGACCAAAAACTATGGACTATGTTTTCCTGGGATATGCTTTTCATAGCATTGGTTATAGATTCTTGGTTATAAAATCTGAGGTACCTGACATGCATGTCGGTACGATTATGGAGTCGAATGATGCAATTTTCTTTGAACATATCTTTCCCATGAAGGATATGGCTACCTCATCTAATCAGGATATGCCTAGTTCATCGAATCAGGAACCGGTTACAATTACTGAACCTGCCATTTTGATGGAACACTTTAAAAATCCTGTGGAGGAGAACATTGAAGTTCCTACTAGGAGCAAGAGACAAAGGACTGCAAAGTCCTTTGGTGATGATTTTCTTGTGTATCTCATAGATGACACTCCCGATTCTATTTCAGAGGCCTATGCATCTGAAGATGCTGACTACTGGAAGGAAGCGGTACGTAGTGAGATGGATTCCATCTTGGCAAATAAAACTTGGGAGATAACTGATCGTCCTTATGGGTGCAAACCTATAGGGTACAAATGGGTATTCAAGAAGAAGCTTAGGCATGATGGTACTATCGAAAAGTACAAGGCACAACTCGTGGCTAAGGGTTATACCCAAAAGGAAGGTGAAGACTTCTTTGATACTTACTCACCTGTGGCTCGACTGACCACTATTCGAGTACTACTTTCACTAGCTGCCTCACATGGTCTTCTCGTTCATCAAATGGATGTTAATACTGCTTTACTAAATGGAGAGTTGTAAGAGAAAATTTATATGGAACAACCAGATGGGTTTGTAGTAGATGGTCAGGAAGGAAAAGTGTGCAAGTTGTTGAAGTCTCTGTATGGACTTAAGCAAGCACCCAAGCAGTGGAATGAGAAGTTTGAAAGAACTTTAACAGCCGCAGGCTTTGTTGTAAACGAAGCAGATAAATGTGTGTACTATCGCCATGGTGGCGGCGTGGGAGTTATCCTTTGCTTGTATGTTGATGACATACTGATTTTCGGAACAAATCTGAAGGTTATTAAGGAGGTCAAGGATTTCCTATCTCATTGCTTTGAGATGAAGGATTTAGGAGTGGCTGATGTCATTCTGAACATCAAGTTGTTGAGAGACGATGATGGTGGGATTACATTGCTTCAATCTCACTATGTGGGAAAGATCTTGAGTCGCTTTGGTTACAGTGACTACAAGCCCTCTCCAACACCATATGATGCTAGTGTGTTGCTTCGAAAGAATCGAAGAATTGCTAGAGACCAATTGAAATATTCTCAGATTATTGACTCGCTTATGTATTTAACCAGTGCTACAAGACCTGACATCTCTTTTGTTGTTAGCAAACTGAGCCGATTTGTCTCAAACCCAGGAGATGTGCATTGGAAAGCTCTAGAGAGAGTTTTGCGTTATTTGAAAGGCACTGCGAATGATGGAATTCACTACACTAGGCACCCAAAGGTGCTTGAAGGGTATAGTGACTCAAACTGGATCTCAGATGCTGATGAGATAAAGGCCACGAGCAGATATGTATTCACTCATGGAGGTGGCACTGTTTCTTGGAAGTCTTGCAAGCAGACCATCTTAACGAGGTCAACAATGGAAGCAGAACTCACAACACTAGATACAGCTACGGTCGAAGCATATTGGCTTCGCCGTCTCTTGAATGACTTGCCGATTATTGAGAAACATGTATCGGGTATCCTTATGAACTGCGACAATCAAACTGTGATCACGAAAGTGAGCAGCTCAAAGGATAATATGAAGTCATCAAGACACGTTCAGAGAAGGTTAAAGTCTGTCAGGAAAATGAGAAACTCCGGAGTTATTGCATTGGATTATATCCAAACATCTAAAAAATCTGGTAGATCCTTTTACTAAGGGTCTATCACGTAATGTATAATCTATTCATGTTACCCGAAGGATAATGCATCGAGGGGGATGGGTATGAGACCCACAATATGAGTTGTTCACAGTAGTAACCTATTCTTTGTGATCGGAGATCCCGTGAATTAGAAGTGGAAGACAAGCTGTTGGTCAACTGAGAGGAGAGTATCCTTACTATTAACAATACCACTCCATGAAGATGCAATACTCTCCTAATCTGCATGGCAGGTTGATGTATATATTAATGTGTTCTAAGTGGCTCTTTTAAGCAGAGATGTTGTCCTGCAGAACATCTTTTGAAGAACACACCTATATGAGTCTGATTGTTAAACGCCGCAATCTATGGGAGTAGGGTTCTCTCTAGTAAACTCATGAAAGGTCTCGGAGTATGACGCATAAGCTCCACATGGGGAAGATCCACAGTAGCCCAGTATCGGTCAAGGCTTTGTGTGAACCTAGATTCTCAGAAGACTTGCAGTTCAAGGCCCAGTCCACTGTTCAAGTTACTTACTAGTGTAGCATAGAGTTCTAGGTGGAAGTTTAACTTAACAGTCTCCGCTGCAGTACCGGTATATAAAACAATGTTTTAGAACTAAAGGCAAATTCTATGTGCCTCTAGGATCTAGTGGGGGATTGCTGGAATTTATTCTATTTTCGGGCCAGTCCAATAGCAATTTCAGAAATTCCAAATAAATCCTAGAGGCTCACTCAACCCATTTGTGCAAGGCAAGAGGTGGAACCAAATTTTAGTCCCACATTGCTAGTTTAGTGGCAGTTGGACCTCCTTATAAGGGAGGATGTCTCCTCACATGTATGAGCATGAGAATAAGAGGGACATTCACGTGTGCTCCTCCTCCGCTGCCCGCCACGCCTCGTCACGATGCGCCGCGGGCTGCGGGAATGAGCCGAGCCGATGTCTAAATTTTTGCCACGCACTACGGGTATACGAATGGTCACTCGGGATCTGAAACCTTTTTGCTATAGTGGAGATTGAATCCGAACGACGCACCTCTTCGTCTGCTGCCTGTTCATAGTGCCTATATAAGAGAGGTCGCTCCTCTCCAGAGAGGCACACCAGAAGACTCCCTTCCTCTCGCCACCAAGTTCCTGAGCACTGAGCTTCTGCTACGATCTTCCCCATCCCGACTTGCGGCGTGCACCGCAGGTCGGGACAGTAGGCCTCCGAAACCGCACCTCTTTGAGTCATGTACGGGAGAAGGGTGATAAAGTTTTTGGGGAGCGCTTCGCATGACTACTGACTTCTTCGTCACGGACGCCTCGGAGTCCGATGACTACTTCCCCAACGATGACTTATTCCCCGACGTCGACAACCTCCTCGACGACATGCCTGGCGAGGACACCGACCCCAAGTCCAGTGCTACTGCTGCTGCTGTAGTCCCATACGTGTTCTTGCTCCTTCTATTAGAGGTCCTGCCACAGTTTGTTGTTCTAGTGTTTGACCTAGATATGTTAAGTTCTACTTCATTTATGCAACTCGCTCTACTGTCTGCTCTAGATATGTTCAGTTCTAGTTCACATACGCAGATGCTATTTACCTTCTCTCTGTCAGACCGCATGACTTGTTTTATCTATGCTATATTAGTCGTGCTTTATCTAGTATTCACTACAAAAAAAGACACATCCGTGACATTTTGGGCCGAACGAAATTTTTTTCTGTCATACATATGACACTTCTATGACGATAGTTGTGACAAAACCCGGTATCATCATAGATGTGGTGGGCTCCTACTTCTATGACAAAAAATCATGACAAAAAATGGGCTTTTCGTCCTGGGAGGTCCGGAGACGCAGCTGCATGACATTCTTTGGGCCGTCCATGACGGAAAAAACCGTGGTAGAAGCGAGGGGGGGATTTCGGGGAGTTCCCGGTTACGGTAGGAGGTCGGGGGCCAAGCGATGCGTGTTTCTCTCATACATGTAGGCGCGTGTGTGCGAGGCATTGGCTCTAACTGAACCCGAGCGAGGCGTTGGGCTCTAACTGAATCCGAGCGATTGCACTGCAGGCTACACATTACTGAACCCGAGCGATCGATCGATGGCTGTTAACTGAACCCGATCGAGCGATTCCTTCGCTACTGCTGCTAACTGAAGCCGATCTATTGGATGAACAGTGAGCGTTGCGGGGGGGGGGTGTTGGATGAACAGTGAGCGGTGGCGTTGCCTCTGGATGAACAGGACCCCATGGTGTGGAGGGCTGGATGAACAGTAGATGGTGGAGGGATGGTTGAACAGGACCCCATGGTCTGGAGGGCTGGATGAATAGTAGACGGTGGAGGGGTGCCCGTGGAGGGGTGGTTGAACAGTAGCCGGTGGAGTAGCGCGCGGTGGAGGCTGGATGAACAGGAGCCCGTGGAGGCTGGATGAATAGGAGCCCGTGGAGGCTGGAGGAGGTCGACGGTAGCCCGTGGAGGCTGGAGGAGGTCGACGGTGGAGATGAACAGTATCCCGTGGAGTCCCATTTTGCGGTACACCACACCCCTCCCGATGAACAGGACCCCCGTTTCGACCGTAGGAGGTCCGTTTCGTCCGTTTTGCGGTACGCCACACCCCTCCGGATCAACAGGACCCCCGTTTCGACCGTAGGAGGTCCATTTCGTCCGTTTTGCGGTACGCCACACCCCTCCCGATCAACAGGACCCCAGCTTCGACCGTAGGAGGTCTGTTTCCTCCGTTTTGCGGTACGCCACACCCCTCCCAATCAACAGGACCCCGTTCCGAACGTAGGAGGTCTGTTTCCTCCGTTGTGCGGTACGCCAGGCCTCATTACCATCGCCTGTTCCGTCCAAGCCCTCTCGATGAACACGACCACACATTCCGTTCCGACCCAGCCGGTTGGCTCCCACGCGTTCCGTTGCCTCCAGATGAACACGACACATTCCATTGCCTCCCCATGAACACGACGCATTCCGTTGCCTCCTCATGAACATGAAGACGACGTTGTTTCTCCGTTCCAACCCAGCCATGTACACGAGCCCTGGCCGTACGTATGCGTGAGTAGGCGTTCGAGACCCCGCCCGTATGTACACATACGTGGCCGTATTTTCTTTCTTGCACCCTGGCCATTGTACGTACGTGTACATGCTACCTGCGCGCCTCTACTATGACACGTACGCGCCTCTACTACGACACGTGCACGCCTCTACATCCACCAGTATATATGTATGTACACGTTCGCGACCAGAATGACAACGCTACGTACGCTTCGACCAGGTGGGTCCCGACTGTCAGGCACTTCCTTGCGTGCGAAGATGTAGCTGGTGGGTCCCAGCAGTCAGGGGGCGAATCGTTTTTTCCCAGACGCACTTCCTTGCGTGCGAAGATGTAGCTGGTGGGTCCCAGCAGTCAGGGGGGCGAATCGTTTTTTCTCCCGGACGCAATTCCTTGCGTGCGAAGATGTAGCTGGTGGGTCCCAGTAGTTAGGGGGAAACGTTTTTTTCGCGAAATACGGTGGCCCGTCCGGTGGGTCCTCGCTGTCAGGTGGAGGAATCATTATTTTGCGCGTAATAAGGAGGCACTTCCTTGCTGCGGCCGTGGACACAGCTGTCAGCCTCTCCACATACAGTCCATGTCCGATGGAAGTCGTTCCTTGACCACATTGACCACGCCACGCCGAGAGCACCACGGCGGTGGATGACGGCGAGGACTAGGAAGGGGACGACTCGGAGCCGGGGAAGACGCAGCAGTGGATGCCCACGCGAAGAGGAGTACGAGGGTTCACTAGTTCAACTGCGGTGTGAGGCTGTTGTCGCCGCAGAATAACAGGGGGTGTGGGTGAGTAGAGGTATGATCTGGCTAGCGGTGGGAGTAGTAGGGGGCGGTGAGGCCTCCGCGGCATCACAGCCGGCCACGGGTGGCAGGAGCACGCGGCACGACCGGCGCTGGTTTGGGCGGCTGGAGCAAGAAGACCAGAGGTTGAAGAAGCACTACGGCCGTTGGATGAACATCGTACGGTAACAGGAGCTAGAATTGTTCATATTGACTAAGTTGACAAAGCCCTCCGTCCCCGTCAACTTGGTAGGCCCACAAGTCAGCCTCCCACTATGCTGAGTTCCAGCTGGCAGGGGGAATATTCATTTTTGTGTGCGTAATAAGGAGGCACTTCCTTGCGTGCGAAGATAGCTGGTGGGTCCGACATGTCAGCGGGGGCACGTTATTTTTGTGAAATACAGAGGCCCTTCCGGTGGGTACCAGATGTCAGGTGGAGGAATCATCATTTTGCGTGTAATAAGGAGGCATTTCCTTGTGTGCGGCCGTGGACCCAGCTGTCAGCCTCTCCACGCACAGTCTATTTCCGATGGTGTCGTTCGTTGACCACGTTGACCACGCCACGCCGAGCGCATCCAAGGTGGTGGACGACGGCGAGGCCCTGGACAGCAACGAGCCGGAGATGGGAAGACGCGGGAGTAGAGTCGTAGACGGAGAGGTGTACGAGGGTTAACTGGTTCTAGTGCGGTGTGGTTCGACAGTCGGTCGATAAGAACAGGAGGTGTGGAGGGATGGAGGGATGGCCTGGTCAACGGTGGAGTAGCACTTCATAGCGAAGCGTGCTAAGCAGAGCTGCTAGCAGTAGGAGGCGGGAGGTGGTCCCGGTGGCGCTGGAGGAAGAAGACGAGAGATTGAAGATGGATGCCGGTCGTTGGATGTAAATCCAACGGCTAACATGTCAGAATCATTTGTTGACTAAATTGACAACGACTTGCGTTGGCTTTGACCTATTGGCCCACATTTCAGCCTCCAAAAATGGGGCATGTATTCAACCCATTTTTTTAGAATTTACATTTTTTTGCGTGGTAGAATTTACAGTCAATTTGATCTTTTTTTGAATTACATCTATTAGCTGGGCTGGGTGAATAAATAATATAGCGTTCATGCGACCCATTTATTTTATTTCCTAAAAAATTACAGGCCATTTGCACTTTCTCGAAATACACGATTTTGCTGGGCTGATTCTAATTATAATGTTGGGTTGGGCCAGCAATGTTATCAAAAAATAAAAAGGGGCTGAGCATTTTGTTATAAATATATTTAAATAATAAATGATATTATTACATTCGTTCTTAAATCTTACCAAGCTTTTGTACACAATCACTAGGATTTTCGTGCCAAAACAATCCAGTATTTTATTTGGTACGAAATTATTTAAGTTAATAAGATGTGGGATATTGTTTTCTTACATATGTAAGTATCTGTTAAATTTATGATGACAATAAAAATAATATATATTATAAAATAATTTAAATATATATAATATAGTTAGAAGGGAACATAAGTTGGACCTGGAGTTCCTATTCTTATATAAAAAAATAGAACATACCTCTATGTTTTCTTCAAAAAAATACATAAATTGGGCTGCCAAAAATAAAACCTTGGATGGGAGGTCCATAGGCCAGACCTCCCATCCGAGGTCGTGGGCTGCGTATGTTAAAAATGAAAGCCTAGACGGGGCAGCCCAAAACCACGTCCAACACTTGCCAAAACTTCGTCCCTCGTTTTCTTTGTGTTTCGCACACTCGACATTGTGTGGGCATTTTGACTGTGCTTCATATGAAGATGTGCTATGCATGAATGTTGATCAGCATGATGTTAATTGGCTGGTAGTTCTATTTTCGACCATGAATAAAACTTCCAACATGATATTAACCATGTTTGAAAAGGCCGTGTTAATATAAATGCTCTGCCTCTGAAAGTTGCAGTTTCTTATCTGAAACTGAACTTGCAGTTTCTTATCTGAAACTGAAACTTGCAGTTTCTTCTCTGAGAATCACATTGTCTGCACTTTTATACTCCTATGAAACTACATTTTTTAAGTGCTAAAAATAGATCTCTAGAATTCATAAAATACTTCATATGCTCAATACTGCAAATCTGAAATTCAAAAGACATTCATATCTGAAAATACTCTCAAAATACACAACACAAAACACAATTCACAACCTGCAAATACTGACAACCCTAAGCTCCTCCTGACAATTCACAACCTGCCCGACTGTTGGGCTGGGGGGCAGCCCCCTCCTATTCCTCGGCGGCAGACAACCGCCCCGTGAGATGATGTGAACGTCGAGGGAGACGATGGTGGGGAAGCGTCGTCGGGCCAACTGCTTTTTTCCTCTTGCAGTTGGGTTCGGTCGACGAAGTCTCCACCGGCTCGCTCTGGTAGGACACCCTCACGAATGGCACCCTGTAGATGCTCGATCCTTCAATCTCTGGTGGATGCTCCATCTGGGATCGATACTCCCACCACCGCTCCCTCATGATCGGGATTCGGTGAATCTGTTTGCTCCATGGCCCAGAGGAGCAGCTCTATGTACTCCGGCGCGACTCCCTCCGGGAGTATCACCGCCATTTCGCTCTATTGCAGATATTTGGCCATGGATGTCGCTGTTGCCGCTAGTTGGTCCTTGTTGTCAAACCAAGACTGTATCTCCAACATCCTAGCTATCTTCACAAGGTCGCCGTCTGCGATCCTCACGTATCGGTTGTACTCCTCCATCGATCTACTTCTCCACAACACCTTCACTCGCCGGCGGTGGTTTTTGAATGGAAGAGGAGAGGAGCAGCACTGGTTTTGGATTAGAACGGGAGAGGAGTGACGCTGGTTTTGGACTGGAACAGGAGAGGAGAGGTGGTGGTTTTGAAATGGAAGAGGAGAGAAGCGGCGCTGCATTTAGATTGGAACAGGAGAGGAGCGGCGGTGGTTTAAGAGGAGAAGATAATTAAATCACCACATATTAGTCCCATTTTTATTAGTCCCGCTGTAATTAAATCACCACATATTACACTGATTCCGCTGCTCGTTGCGTATGCTGATTGGGAGAAATAAATACCCAGCCGTAGCATGCACTAGGGATGTGCACGTGAGGCTTGCATGCGGCTGCATGTAGAGGGAGGCGAGACGATTCAATTAATTAATGCCGCTCCTACTCGTCCCCGCACGTCCTTCAATACTACGGCGGTTCGCTCCTAGTCGTCTCGTCCATTCACATTACGACAATTCCACTAATCCTAACCCTCCTCCCAAATCCATGGCGTCCCAAATCTCCACGATCGGCGGTGAGTAGTTACAACCATCACCGGCGATGAGTTCGACGTCATCTACACCCGTTCTTCCGCGACGGTGAAAGGATGCCTTTCTCGCTTCAGACGCATGTTCGAAGACTCGGATGATGAGTGGGTCGCTAGGTTAGATGTTGAGTACACCACAGTCCTGGGACCAGAGAAGGATCTAAAGGATGAAGAGAGGAAGAAGCCCGCCGTGATCCAGGTTTGCGTGCATGACTTATGCTTGGTCTACCACATATTCCATGCCGACGTTGAGTGCCAGGATTTTAAGGACTTCCTCGAGAGCAACCTAGTCAAATTCATTACTGTAGACTTTGGTAATGACAAAGAAGTCCTGCGTCGGATAGGCCTCGTTGTAGGCAACACCTTCGACCTCCAGAAGAATCGGCTGGTGTCCTCTCGTTAGCCTTCAATGCTGACCCTGGAAGGAGCCATGGTTCATCCTTCGTACGGTAAACTGGAGAAACCTCCATACACGTTTCATCATTATGCATGGCAGCGGAATGTACTAGATATAGACCACATCCACTACGCTGCAATGGATGGCTACCTTTGCTTCAATATCTACAAGGGTTGGATGAAGAGCAACAACCAAGTGTGCGGTTCAAGCAAAGAAGTATCGGCCAAGAGGAAGAGGGACAAGGACAAAGTCGAGGACGCAGACGAGGACTCCGAGTAAGGTGGCAGTGTCGTTGCTCATGGTGGTTCTAATGCAGTGTCTACCGAAATAGTTGCAAAGTTTAATTTCAGGTGTGCTTAATTTAATTTGAGGGGTGTGTTGTGCTGAGCCCCCAGCAGAACTATGTTATGTTTCTTCTTGTTACTTTAACTCTTCAGTACGTACATACTAGTATTTCTTACATTTCATCTTTTAGTTGGTATAGTAATACCACTCGTTTCTTCACATTATATACGTACAATATATATGGCCAACATCATATAGCCAACAGTTTAGTTGTCAAAGAATTTCAGGGTGCTTAGTTTTGTCAAAGAATTCCAGGATGCTTAGAGGGTGCTTGGATCCAAGGGACTTATTTTAGTCTGACTAAAAATAGTCACTTTAAGAGGCTAAAGTTCCAAGCACCCCTGACTAAAGAGGGGCTAAAACTAGTCTTGAGACTAAATTTTTTTAGTCAGGGGTACCCCTACTAAAATGTGGATTACTCCTCTCTCTACTCATTTAAATCCTCTCCTTTAACACATGCAAGTTCTAGATTGGAGGGTTTGGAGAATAATAAATGCTCATTAACTTGATTTTAGCCTTTTTAATATTTGGATCCAAGCATGGGTGAGTCTAGCATGTTTTAGTCCCACTAGTTTTAGTCATGGGACTAAAACGTATCCAAGCACCCTCTTAGTTTTATTTGAGGGGTGGGTTGTGCTAGACACCATTATTGTGACTAGCCATTTTAATAGTACTATGTGCATAATTTGGCGACGAGCACTCTCTATATGTACCACCTTTTTTTTAATTTCAAGTTTTGCTCCATCGCAATCCATTGATACTACTGTTGTACAAAAGTATACATTTTTTAAAAGGCTAGAGGACGGGGCAGTCTAGCTTGGTCGGTTTCACGAGAGGCGAGGGCCTTTGTGATTTGACGGCTCATTACTGCTGGAAGGCGGGGCCTTGTGATTTGACTGCTCGTATAAATGCGCCGACGACCTGATCAAGGAGGAGCAAAGAAGCGTGAGGTATATCAAGTTTTCCACTAGAGTAGTACTGCGACGGAGGAGCACGAAACACGGCAGCCCAGTGCCATATGGCGATAAAAAATGATCTAATTTGCTAGTCATCTCATTGTTAGCATTGTTCTATTCATTCCCTCAAAAAAACCATTGTTCTATTCATGCCTCACAGAGAACGTGACACGTGCGGTGAAACACCCGAAGAAAAAGATGAAACACAGGAGCAAAAGAAGAAGGAATATTATCACCCCAAATGATCTAATTCACCGCGGAGTCGTAACTGCTTCTTCATCGCCTCCACGACCTCCATCTCCTTGCGCGTCTCCTCCGCCATCTTCTTCATTCTGTCTATGACGCGGGATTTCTCGACGCGAGCCATCATCATCTGTTCCACGACCGCATTACGTACCTTGACAGCAGCCGGGTGCTCGATGCGGAGCTTCGCCAACTCCTCCTTCTGTTCCATGACGAGGGCCTGCAGCATCTTCATCGAGGAACTACTATTCTCATGCAGCTTCTTCCAGCCGGTGTTCTTCTCCTTCAACAGGCCGATCTCGTGGTAGAGCTTCGCCTTGTCCTCCTCAAGTCGCTGGATTTCGCCGGTCGCCTTCTTCTCCGAGGCAATGCTCTTCTTCAGCAGCATCACCAAGCCGGCGGTCAACTCCCCCTGCTGATTGAGCTCAGCGGGCATGTCGTCGAGGCTCTCCTTCAACAACTCCATCAATCCTTGGATGAACTCCTTCTGCTTATTGAGGTGCTTATTGCGCTGATTGGGCATGCCGTAGACGGATAATGACTCCAGCTCCGCCGGCTCGGCATGTTCGCCTCCGCGGCTAGGGCGCTCCTGGGAGCCATCGCCTGCCCGTGAGAGATCTTTCGAGGTCTCTGCGTGGCGGCGAGCCCTCTTTTTTTCCCGCAGCCTTGGTTGCCGCTCCCTTGTTACGAGTAGTTCTCTACCTAGAGCTCTGCTCACCGGCCGTGGCAACGGCGAACGAAGAAGAAGCACTTATGAGGAGGAAAGTAGAGTAATTTTCGGTTAGGTAGTTCCCCTTTTTATAACCTAAGTACTAACACTCGTACTAATACCTGCATAGTGGGAACACGTTCAGGTTTGGTACATACTAGTAGGTGTGAGCAGGCTTTCGAATGTGATGGTAACAAGGTAAAGATTAATTGATGGTTTTGGTTTCGAGGCCCGAAATGGCTCCCGATGAGTTTAGTGGAACATAAATTTCAAGTACACTGCTCAAATGCGTAAATATTATGTTACTGTCAAAAATTGGCACAAAATATGAAGGAGACCAATGGAAGTACTACTATCAACCCACGATTTAACTACTCGCATGCGCGCAGTGGAGTAATAATGTCTTTCTTCCGCCCTCACGTCCACTCAATTTGCGTGCGCTGTATTAATTGACCATCAATGAAGTCAACGACTTTACACGCGTCAAATTATCACATGGGGTGGATCTTGGTACAAAATTGCGTCCGCCCGTGTACCCGCGTGTGCGTGCGAGGGAATGAGTGCAGGTGTGGCGTGCGTGCACATCTTCGCTTCGTGCATGTACTGCCAGTATGGCTCAGGGAGGACGAGTACATTCTTCTGGAACCAGCAACACGTCACTGTGATCAATCCATGCAAGGAGGTCGCGACAACGCCTCCACATGTGCCACGTGGATTCATGAACTGTAAGAGAGACACTATGTAGCGTGCCATTGGTATTCTAATTTACGTGTTTTACACATACTCGAAGCACTAGTAAGGTACACGTGCATTGCACGCATAAGATTTTGCAACCAAATTATGAATAAATACCACACTATAGCATGTAAGCTCTGAGTCATATATGCCTGATGTAGCCCTTCGTTTAATTCTTATAGTTCATCTCATTCAAAATCAATTAGTTTTTATAAAAAAAGCTAAGAACGCGGGAATAGGAAAAACATGGGATTATAGTAGAATGTTGTCTTGAATCCTACAGGATTGTACGAGTGTTTGATTGTGCATAGAAAAATGCAGAATTCTTTCAAAGAGGTTTGAGTGGATGGGATGTTTCCTATGAAATCTAGTGCAAATGAATCATATAGAAAAATTCCTATGGCTTACAGTCCTACGAATCAAACAACCAAGATAGGAAAAATTCCTAATGATTAGAATCCTCCAAAATTCCTTTGAGAATCCTTTGAATCAAAGAAGCCCTTAATCTATTTTATGATTCATGGAATTGTGCGTTGTAAAGCATAAAGTAAAAACAAATAATGGCAATTCAACTAAAAAAAAGTTTGGGCAGTTATGATACGGAAGATTCTAGAACAAAAGAGAACCACTGTTTGTTTTGAGGTTTGTGCATTATGCTTAAGTTCAACCATGGAGTCTGCTAGGTTGTACATGTGGCAAAATCCGGTGGGGGCTAGAAGATGGTGCGAGGGGCCGAGTGGAGGGAGACTATGAAGGAATGCACAAGTGCGAGGTCGATATTTAGAGAGAGGGGGCGAACACGTGCGCTGTTGCGCGCAGTGGCAGAGCCATGAAAAATAAATGAGCTAGGGGGCCAAGCATTGCTAATCCTTTACGAGGAGGGTCAATTCATGAACTTAAACCATTTTTAGCAGCAATTGTCTAATGATCACATTCATATTAGCCTCGATATATAGTGATGTTAGGGGGGGAGGGGGCAGGGCCCTTACTGCCCCTATCTTCGCCATTGTGCATGCGTCTGAGAGATGAAGCGGAAGGCATGGATGATGAGAGGGGGACGTTGGATATATAATTAATGTGGGTGTATTAGCTATATATGTTAATCCTATATAGAGAGGTATAGATTGATCGATGTGGACGTGGGAAAGAGGGTGAGACCTCACTGGATATATCGATTGATCGGTTTGTGTGGAAAACTATGAAAGACCTAGCTATACACACACATACATAGAGGAACATCGATCATTGCGCATGCACGCGTGAGAGATAAAGAATGCCTGATATGATGGAGAGGTGGATGTCTGTGGGCGTGTGCCTTCATGGGAGACCGACCTGAAGAAAAAGATTGCATGCGTGCGATGGATAATTCCATCTGATAGTGTGTGTGCATGCATGCATGAGAGAAAGTTAGTGGTACAATTATAAAGAGAATACTACTCTGTGGGTGTAAAAGAATAGGTCATAATTAATGTAAAGTTGAATTCAAATATTTGAATAAGAGATCCTGATGTTTGAAACCCATGCATGCATGAATATAACGGAGATCTGCGCGGTGTGTGAGGGAGTCCTGGATTAGGGGGTCTTCGGACAGTCGGACTATATCTATTGGCCGGACTGTTAGACTTTGAAGATACAAGTTTGAAGACTTCGTCTCATGTTCAGATGGGACTCTACTTGGCGTGGAAGGAAAGCTAGGCGATATAGATATGGATATCTCCTCCTTTGTAACCGACCTTGTATAACCCTAGCCCTCTCCGATGTCTATATAAACCGGAAGGTTTTAGTCTGTAGGACAACAACTATAACATACAATCATACCATAGGCTAGCTTCTAGGGTTTAGCCTCTCTGATCTCGTGGTAGATCTACTCTTGTACTACCCATATCATCAATATTAATCAAGCAGGACGTAGGGTTTTACCTCCATCAAGAGGGCCCGAACCTGGGTAAAACATTGTGTCCCCTGCATCCTGTTACCATCTGGCCTAGACGCACAGTTCGGGACCCCCTACCCGAGATCTACCGGTTTTGACACCGACATTGGTGCTTTCATTGAGAGTTCCTCCGTGTCGTCACTTTTAGGACCGATGGCTCCTCCGATCATCAACAACGATGCGGTCCAGGGTGAGACCTTTCTCCCTCAACAGATCTTCGTGTTCGGCGGCTTTGCACTGTGGGCTAATTCGCTTGGCCATCTGGAGCAGATTGAAAGCTACACCCCTGGCCATCAGGTCAGATTTGGAAGTTTGAACTACACGGCTGACATCTGCGGAGACTTGATCTTCGACGGATTCGAGCCACAGCCGAGCGCGCCGCACTGTCACGATGGGTATGACCTAGCTCTGCCACCAAATGGTGCCCTAGAGGCCACGCCCGCATCAGCTCCGACCCTTAGCTCGGAGCCAACTGCGCCGATCGAGGATGGGTGGCTAGAAACCGCCTCGGGGGCTGCGGTCTCAATGGCGATCGAGCCGAACACCAGCCTCATCCTCTGCAAAGCCCGTGACTCCAAGGTGTCGGACTCTTTTCCGGACTCCGAACCTTCCGCGCCCCTGCCAATCGAATCCGATTGGGCGCCGGTCATGGAATTCACCGCCGCGGATATCTTTCAGCACCCGCCCTTCGGCGACATTCTGAATTCACTAAGGTCTCTCTCTCTTTGTCAGGAGAGCCCTGGCCGGACTATGGCCAACAGGATTGGGATGCGGACGACGAAGAAATTCGACGCCCACCCACCACCCACTTCGTAGCCACTGTTGATGATTTAACCGACATGCTCGACTTCGACTCCGAAGACATCGACGGTAAAGACGACGATGTAGGAGACGAACATGAACCAGTGCCTATAGGGCACTGGAAAGCCACCTCATCATACGATATATACATGGTGGATACACCCAAAGAAGGCAATGGCGACGAGATAACGGAGGATGACCCCTCCAAGAAGCAACCCAAGCTCCGACGTCAGCGGCGCCGCTCTAAGTCCCGCCAAAGCAAAAGTGGTGATACCGACACAGGAGATAATAACACTCCGGATAGTGCCGAAGACAACAATAATCCCCACCAGCAAGATTTAGAGCAGGAGGATGGAGGAGCCAGCCCTCCTGAGAGAGCGGCAGACGGAGAGGAGGAGGATGATAATTACATGCCCCCTCCCAAAGACGAGGCAAGCCTCGGCGACGACGAATTCGCTGTGCCAGAGGATCCCGTCGAACAAGAGCGCTTCAAGCACCGGCTTATGGCCACGACAAATAGCCTGAAGAAAAAGCAGCAGCAACTTCAAGTTGATCAAGATCTGCTAGCTGACAGATGGACTGAAGTCCTCGCTGCCGAGGAATATAAACTCGAGGGCCCCTCCAAGAGTTACCCAAAGTGCAAGTTGCTACCCCGACTGGAGGAAGAAGCGTACGATGCGGCCGATCGGCCACCTCGTGGCCGTGATAGAGAGGCATTCCAGCCAAAAGCTCAACCCGCACCCTGACGCCATTCAAATAAAAAAGCATGGGGAAACACGCCAGACCCGCGAGACGTATTGGAGGACAAAGCAAAGCATACAAGATTGATCTACGGATCACGAGGGCGCGCCACTATGCGAGACGATAAACGTCACGCCGGATACAGTAAATGTAAATCCAGCCGGGCCGAACACAGCGGGCAAGACCCATTCAAGTTGCGTCGCGATATAGCCCAATACAGAGGCGTCGCACACCCTCTATGCTTCACAGACGAAGTAATGGATCATCAAATCCCAGAAGGTTTCAAACCTGTAAATATTGAATCATATGACGGCACTACAGATCCTGCGGTATGGATCGAGGATTTCCTCCTCCACATCCACATGGCCCGCGGTGATGACTTACACGCCATCAAATACCTCCCACTAAAGCTTAAAGGACCAGCGCGGCATTGGCTTAACAGCTTGCCAGCATATTCCATTAGCTATTGGGAAGATCTGGAAGCCGCATTCCTCGAAAACTTTCAGGGCACTTATGTGCGCCCGCCAGATGCCGATGACTTGAGCCACATAATTCAGCAGCCAGAAGAGTCGGCCAGACAATTCTGGACTCGGTTCCTTATAAAGAAAAATCAAATCGTCGACTGTCCGGACGCAGAGGCCTTAGCGGCTTTCAAACATAGCATCCGTGACGAGTGGCTAGCCCGGCACCTTGGTCAGGAAAAGCCGAAATCTATGGCAGCCCTCACGACACTCATGACCCGCTTTTGTGCGGGAGAAGACAGCTGGCTAGCTCGCAGCAATAACATGTCAAAGAACCATGGTACTTCGGATACCAAGGACGGCAATAGCAGGTCGCGTCGCAACAAACATAAGCGCTGCATTAACAGTGATAATACTAAAGATACGGCAGTCAATGCCAGATTCAAAGGCTCTAAACCCGGTCAGCAAAAAAAGCCATTTAAACAAAGTACGTCGGGCCCGTCCGGTTTGGATCGCATACTCGATCGCTCGTGTCAAATACACGGCACCCCCGACAAGCCAGCCAACCACACCAATAGGGATTGTTGGGTATTCAAGCAGGTCGGCAAGTTAATTGCCGAAAACAAAGATAAGGGGCCACATAGCGATGATGAGTAGGAGACCCGGTAGCTGAACACCGGGGGACAGAAGAGGTCCCCCCCACAAGTGCGGACGGTGAACATGATATATGCAACGCACATCCCCAAACGGGAACGGAAGCGTGTGCTCAGGGACGTATATGCGTTGGAGCCAGTCGCCCCGAAGTTCAACCCATGGTCCTACTGTCCTATCACATTCGAACGTAGGGACCACCCCACTAGTATCCGTCATGGCGGATTCGCCGCACTAGTCCTAGACCCTATCATTGACGGATTTCACCTCACTCGAGTCCTCGTGGATGGCGGCAACAGCCTGAACCTGCTTTATCAGGACACAATGCACAAAATGGGTATAGACCCCTCGAGGATCAAACCCACAAAAACGACCTTTAAAGGCGTCATTCCAGGTGTAGAGGCCCATTGCACAGGCTCAATTACACTGGAAGTGGTCTTCGGATCCCCGGATAACTTCTGAAGCGAAGAGTTAATCTTTGATATAGTCCCATTCCGAAGTGGTTATCATGCACTGCTCAGGCGAACCGCATTTGTTAGATTCAATGCGGTACCGCATTATGCATACCTCAAGCTCAAGATGCCAGGACCTCGCAGAGTCATTACTGTCAATGGAAACACAGAGCGCTCTCTCCGAATAGAGGAGCACACCGCGGCCCTCGCAGCAGAAGCACAAAGCAGCCTCTCAAGGCAATCAACTAGTTCGGCGTTCCAAAACCCGGACACCGTCAAGCGCGCTCGATGCAATCGGCAAACGAACCATCTGGCGCGATCTGAGCTCGCGTAGCAATGCGGCCCGCACCCCAGTCCCAGTCATATGGCAAAACTCGTGCCACGCGTACATAATTACACATTAAAAATACCATGGGCATAGATGGGGAGGGGGGCACAACTGCAGCATGCCCCAAGACGCGGCTTAAACCGCACTAGGGGCTCCCCGCTTTGTTATTTTTCTCTTTTTCAGGACTTTAATCTCTGGAAACCCTGTCCGGCAGCACTATTGCCGAGGACATGATGCAGCGACCAAGGAGGCAGAAAGCTACATCACACCACGGAATTCCCAGGTGGATTACAGTAACGAGCGAAATATTTGATTTAGTACTATTCCTCAGCCTGCCCTTGGAAGGGACACAGTCCTACTCTTTGCTTATCGCACTATCTGTATCATTCCGCTTTAACGCACCTTTTTGAATAAACAATGCATAGCACTGCGCCTATTATTGCATTCTTGTTTTACATATATGTGTTCATTAACAACACCTTGCAACCGTACAGTTTGGTATGGCCAATACACCAGGGGCTTACATACCCCACAATATGGTGTGAAAAGTCCGAACACTTTCACAAGTGCGGCACCCCGAACTTATAGCATTATATGCATCAGCTCCGAATCATGTCTTTGGTCAAATATTGGGTTTGCCCGGCTCCTATGTTTTGGTACCTTATGTTCCGCTCTATCGGCAAGGTAGCGCTACGAGAACTACTGCGATTGTGCCCCGGTTCTGCCAGGCTTAGCACCTGAGTAGAGAAAGCAAAAACTGACTGTCATGATAAGGCGAGAGACTGGTCGCTGTTCGGCGAGGTTTTCGAGTCCCTAAAGACTTATGCCGCTTAGGGCGAGGGGCCGGCCCTGTCCGGCTTAAAGGCATGTATCGCGCCCCGAATTCGGCCTTCCGAATACCAGGGGCTTCGCCGAAATTTAAAATTATAGAAGTCTATGGCTAAGTGAGAGTGATAAAGCATTATTAGTCCGGTTGCCTTGTTCGTTGTGCTGAGCGCCTGCCTCGAAGGACCCAAATATGGGAACAAGAGTGCTCAGGTTTATCCTGAACACCCCAACACTAGTGGCATGGGGGCAGAAGCCGAGGACTAGCTATCTCTCAGATTGGATAAACGGCCAAATAGAAGGTAATATTTTAAATTCAAAAAAGCATTGCATAGCGCATATGAAACAAGTTTTCATAAATACAGGATCACACGAGCGAGTTTTACTCAAATATTACATCTTTTGTACACTCATCCGCTATGAGACAGGTACCCGGCAGAACACCCTCGTAGTACATCTCGGGGTGGCGGTGCTCCTTGCCCTCCAGCGTCCCTTCCTTGATCAGCTTCACGGCGTCTATCTTGACCCACTGCAATTTCACACGGGCGAAAGCCCGGTGTGCACCTTCAATACAGACGGATCGCTTGATGACCTCCAGCCACGGGTAGGCATCCACAAGCCGCCTCACCAGGCCAAAGAAGCTGTTCGGAAGGGCGTCGCCAGGCCACAACCGGACTATAAAGCCCCTCATGGCCTGTTCGGCCGCCTTATGTAGTTCGACCATCTGCTTCAGTTGGTCGCTCATTGGCACCGGGTGTTCGGCCTCAGTATACTGAGACCAGAACAACTTCTCCGTCGAGCTTCCATCCTCGGCCTGCTAAAATTGTGCGGCATCGGACATGCTGCGGGGAAAATCTGCGAATGCTCCTGGAGAGCTCCGGATCCGGGTAAGTAATCGGTAATTTACTCTTACATGCTTGCTTTGCATATAGAAAGCCTTACCCGCCGCTATCTTCTTCATTGCGTCGATCTCCTGGAGGGCCTTTTGGGCTTCGGCCTTGGCACTTTTTGCGCTCTCGAGGGCCGCAGCAAGCTCAGACTCTCGCGTCTTTGAGTCAAGCTCCAACGCCTCGTGCTTCGTCACGAGAGCCTGGAGCTCTTGCTGCACCTCGCCTACCCGAGCCTCGTGCTTCTCTCGCTCGGTGCGCTCCTTGGCCGCTTTATCTTCGGCCTCGGACAGCGCTTGCTTTAGGGTCGCCACTTCGGTCGCGGCCCCTGGCAAATTCATGATAATCCTATCATTTTGCAATCACATTCTTTTTATACATATACATAGACTAGGTGCTACTTACCTTTATTGTCCTCGAGCTGCCTCTTGGTAAGGCCGAGCTCGTCCTGGGACCCTTTAAGGTCCCGCTTCAGTACGGCGACCTCCGCAGTCAGTGCGGCGGACGCCAGCAGCGAAGCCTGCATGTGCATATTGACATCTATTAGACTCCTGCGACATTGTTTGATCCTCTATTCGGCTTTTCTTTGTGAACACCGAACAGAGCATCGGGGGCTACTGTCTATGCGGTAATATTTTTCTATACTTTAAACACTTACCTCAAAGCCTGTTAGAAGGCTGGCACAGGCTTCAGTCAATCCACTCTTAGCGGACTGAACCTTCTGGATCACCGCACTCATAATAGTGCGGTGCTCCTCGTCGATGGAAGCGGTGCGAAGCGCTTCCAGCAGATTGTCCGGCGCCTTTGGATGGACAGAGGTCGTCGGTGCAGGCGTCTCGCCCCTCTTTGAAGGAGGCGGCCTACCCGAGCCCGAAACCACTGGAGGTTCCGGTGCGGTGTTCGGCTGAGGGCCAAACTCGGAGCTCTCAGGGGCCCCATCCCCTCGGCTCCCGGAGTTCGGAAGGTCGCCTTGTGGCGCCTCAGGGGCTGTCTCCCCTCGACCCGGTGCCTCTTGAGACGGCACCTCAGCGTCGTCAGAAGGATGAGAGGAGGTGGCGGTCAGGACTGGATCGCTATCCATGTCCGACGAGCCCAGGGAGCCGTCCGATGATACATCGATACTGGTTCGTGGCGGCCTTCATAATCATATTTCGGCGTTAGGGAAAGCAGTGCGGCAAAGGAATACTTTGACTTACTCTGGTATCCGAATACTTACGACTTCCCTAGGGGCTTGGCCCTGGGCATCCACTCGTCTTCGCTGTCAGCAGAGGTGGTGTAGTCCGTAGGGAGGGTCCACCCTTTCTTGGACCCTCCGGCCTCCCCAGTTGGGCGGCCTTCCTTTTCTTGTCTCCCCCGTCTAGAGGGGGAGAGTCCTCCTCGTCTTCGGGGGAGGATTGTGTCGTAGAGTCCTCGGATAGTAAGTCCGGTGATGCCTCGCGTCGGGAACTCTTTCGGGTTCCCTTGGCCTTCTTGGTCTTCTCCGGCACCGTATAAGGAGCTGGAGTTAGCATCTTCGTCAGAAGAGCGTTTGTTGGGCCTTCGGGCAAAGGAGCCGGACAGTCGATCTGCCCGACCGTCTACTGCCAATCTTGTCAAAGGTACGGGAGTTTAGATCCCGCATGGAGCCAAGCTATGAAAAACATCTATCCTGTAAGAGGTAAAGGCAGCTTACCGCGCTAGCTTGGCGCTTCGCGCTGAATCCGCGATCCTCAGTAGTAGGAGGGGGGACCTCGGCGCTCTTGAACACCACCCTCCAGGCATCTTCGTGAGTGGTGTCGAAGAGCCTGTTCAGAGTTCGGTGCTGTGCCGGGTCAAACTCCCACAAGTTGAAGGCCCGTTGTTGGCACGGGAGGATCCGGCGGATGAGCATAACTTGGACTACGTTGACAAGTTTGAGCTTCTTGTTCACCATGCTCTGAATGCATGTTTGGAGTCCGGTCAGCTCTCCCGGACTACCCCAGGACAGGCCCTTCTCTTGCCAGGAGGTTAGCCGTGTGGGGAAGCCAGATCGGAACTCGGGGGCCGCTACCCATGTAGGGTCATGCGGCTCGGTGATATAGAACCACCCTGATTGCCACCCCTTTATTGTCTCCACAAAGGAGCCCTCGAGCCATGTGACGTTGGGCATCTTGCCCACCATTGCGCCTCCGCACTCCGCCTGGCAGCCGCCCACTACCTTCGGCTTGACACTGAAAGTCTTCAGCCATAAGCCGAAGTGGGGCTTGATGCGGAGGAAGGCCTCGCACACGACGATAAATGCCGAGATGTTGAGGATGAAGTTCGGGGCCAGATCGTGGAAATCCAGGCCATAGTAGAACATGAGCCCCCGGACAAATGGGTGGATTGGAAATCCCAGTCCGCGGAGGAAATGGGTGAGAAACACCACCCTCTCATGGGGCCTGGGGGTGGGGATGAGCTGCCCCTCATTTGGGAGCCGGTGCGCGATGCCGTCAGGCAGGTATCCGGCTCTCCTCAGCTTCTTGATGTCTCCCTCCGTGACGGAGGAGACCATCCACTTGCCTCCCCTCCGGACATGGCTGGAGAAGGTTGAGGTGGGGAATGCGGACTTGGGCGCTGGAGCTTGAGTGCGCGAAAACGGATAAGCAAAGGAGGAAGAAGGCGTGGATGAAAAGGTAAATCCTTATCCCTTTATATGGGTGGCCGAAACTAAGCGTCCCCACTAGCCTGGTAAAACTCACTTGTCCCCCAAGCACCGTAATTGATGGCACGGTTGGGTTACCCACACCAGTATTGATGAGAATCCCGTAATCAGGGGACACGATCTCTGCTTTGACAAGACGTGTCAAAAAACTGCCTCGCGTTATGTGCGGGGCTAGTTAAAGGAAACGGTTCAAATAATCACCGGGCCGTGACGTAATGTCATGTTGCCAAAACGTGTCAGCAGATTGAAGATTTGTGGAAATATTGTTCTCTCTACGATGGAATGTGGAACTTATTTTGTAGGGTCGGACACTATCCTTATATTCAAAATTCTTCCATGGTGTATTTGGAGGAGGAACCCGCCTTGCAATGCCGAAGACAACACTGCGCGCCGGACTCATCATCATTGAAAGCCTGGTTCAGGGGCTACTGAGGGAGTCCTGGATTAGGGGGTCTCCGAACAGCCGGACTATATCCATTGGCCGGACTGTTAGACTTTGAAGATACAAGTTTGAAGACTTCGTCTCGTGTACGGATGGGACTCTACTTGGCGTGGAAGGCAAGCTAGGCAATAGATATGGATATCTCCTCCTTTGTAACCGACCTTGTGTAACCCTAGCCCTCTCTGGTGTCTATATAAACCGGAGGGTTTTAGTCCGTAGGACAACAACTACAACATACAATCATACCATAGGCTAGCTTCTAGGGTTTAGCCTCTCTGGTCTCGTGGTAGATCTACTCTTGTACTACCCATATCATCAATATTAATCAAGAAGGACGTAGGGTTTTTACCTCCATCAAGAGGGCCCGAACCTGGGTAAAACATTGTGTCCCCTGCATCCTGTTACCATCTGGCCTAGACGCACAGTTCGGGACCCCCTACCCGAGATCCGCCGGTTTTGACACCGACAGTGTGGTTTGGAAACGAGCATGTTTTGATGTATACACATTGAACAAGGCCAAACTAATTTGAATTTGAGATACCGATGGGATGGCAGCCATCATTTGGCCACGTCGCATCCGTGCATGGACACACTATTCTAATTGGAGATGATGGGCGGCTTTCGCATCACATATCTATATCTATACCCCTATATATATTATTTTATATTTTTTATATTGTGTGCGGATAACTTTAACTTTGAAATATGGTCATTGGATGAGGCAAATCCGATGGTCCAAACATGGCAAATTTGAGCACTACTGGCCGTTGGATATCATCTAGATTCCACCAGATTTTGTCGCATGTATAATCTAGAAGACTCCATGGTTGAACTTAAGCATAATTGCTACCTCTTTTAGCACTGCGTTGGTTTTCCCCGAAGAGGAAGGGATGATGCAGCAAAGTAGCGTAAGTATTTCCCTCAGTTTTTGAGAACCAAGGTATCAATCCAGTAGGAGGCTACGCGCGAGTCCCTCACACCTGCACAAAACAAATAAATCCTCGCAACCAACGCAAATAGGGGTTGTCAATCCCTATAGGGCCACTTACGAGAGTGAGATCTGATAGATATGATAAGATAATATTTTTGGTATTTTTATGATAAAGATGCAAAGTAAAATAAAGGCAAAGTAAATAGCAAAGTAAATAACTAAGTAGTAGGAGATTGATATGATAAAGATAGATCCGGGGGCCATAGGTTTCACTAGTGGCTTCTCTCGAGAGCATAAGTATTCTATGGTGGGTGAACATATTACTATTGAGCAATTGACAGAATTGAGCATAGTTATGAGAATATCTAGGTATGATCATGTACATAGGCATCACGTCCGAGACAAGTAAACCGACTCCTGCCTGCATCTACTACTATTACTCCACTCATCGACCGCTATCCAGCATGCATCTAGAGTATTAAGTTAAAAACAGAGTAACGCCTTAAGCAAGATGACATGATGTAGAGGGATAGACTCATGCAATATGAAGAAAACCCCATCTTGTTATCCTCGATGGCAAAAATACAATACGTGCCTTGCTGCCCTTACTGTCACCGGGAAAGGACACCGCAAGATTGAACCCAAAGCTAAGCACTTCTCCCATTTTCAGAAAGATCAATCTAGTAGGCCAAACCAAACTGATAATTCGAAGAGACTTGCAAAGATAACCAATCATACATAAAAGAATTCAGAGAAGATTCAAATATTATTCATAGATAGACTTGATCATAAACCCACAATTCATCGGTCTCAACAAACACGCCGCAAAAAGAAGATTACATCGAATAGATCTCCACAAGAGAGGGGGAGAACATTTATTGAGATCCAAAACGAGAGAAGAAGCCATCTAGCTACTAACTATGGACCCGTAGGTCTGAAGTAAAATACTCACACTTCATCGGAGAGGCTATGGTGTTGATGTAGAAGCCCTCCGTGATCGATGCCCCCTCCGGCGGAGCTCCGGAACATGCCCCAAGATGGGCTCTCGTGGATACAGAAAGTTACGGCAGTGGAATTAGGGTTTTGGCTCCGTATCTGATCATTTGGGGGTACGTAGGTATATATAGGAGGAAGAAGTACGTCGGTGGAGCAACAGGGGGCCCACGAGGGTGGTGGGCGCGCCTGGGGGGGGGGGGGTAGGCGCGCCCCCTACCTCGTGGCCTCCTGTTACGTGGCTTGACGTAGGGTCCAAGTCTCCTGAGTTGTATTTGATGAGAAAATCACGTTCCCGAAGGTTTCATTCCATTTGGACTCCGTTTGATATTCCTTTTCTTCGAAACCCTAAAACAGGCAAAAAACAGCAATTCTGGGCTGGACCTCCGGTTAATAGGTTAGTCCCAAAAATAATATAAAAGTGGATAATAAAGCCCAACAATGTCCAAAACAGTAGATAATATAGCATGGAGCAATAAAAAATTATAGATACGTTGGAGACGTATCAATAATGCACAAACATCAAAACACAAGCACTTCTTATTTGTTCTAGAATCTTCCATATCAGAATTGCCCAAATGTTTTTCTACATGATTTGTCATTATTTGTTTTTACTTTATGTCTTACGACGCACAATTCCATGAATCTTAAAATAGATTAGCTTTCTTATAAAAACTAGATGATTCGAATGAAATGAACTATAAGAATTAAATGTACATCTACATCATGCATATATGACTCAAAGCTTGCATGCTATAATGTGGTATTTATTCATAATTTGGTTGCCAAATCTCATTCGTACAATGCACGTGTACCTTACTCTAGTCTAAATGGTGTTTGTGTGTGTGTTGTGCGTGTTGAGGTGCAAATTGTCTTTTTTTGGTACACGTTAAGCTTGTTCTTCCAAAATTTCAAGCCGCGCCTTATTATGGCAAAAATTCAAGATAGCGTCTGTGTCTATTGTGCTGCGAAACTCCCGCCTCTTCAACCCGCGCCTTGTTAGCCTGAAATATTTAAGATATATCTTTGTCTCGTTGTGCTCCGACAACTCCCTCCATCTCAACTAGCGCCTTGCTATTCCGAAACTACAACGCGCGCGAAAACTCCCACCTCCTGTGAAATCCTGACACGCAAAATGCCCGTGGTACCCCTGAACCGAAAGAACCGCCTCAAATCGGTGGGGGGTACTTTCGTAACTTACCCCACATTTCAGACAAGCGCGTCTCTAAGCCATGGTTCCCCACTGCCATCCCATCCGCCCACCCATTCATACACCGAGACCGCGAAAACCCGCGACGAAACCCCACACCCTACTCCATCCGCCACCCAGCCGGAGCCTCTTCCCCGACGACGTCGTCCACAGCAACACCTCGACGTCCCTCATCCACCGTACTGGATAAGGATCCGTCGTCGATCTCATCATCCCGCCGGTTCAGCCACCCCGTCCTCCACCTCCAAGGAGCTGCCCCGACGTTCCCCTCGTCTTTCGCGCCACCTCCATTCCCACACCGCCATCTTCACCTGCACCACCGGAAGAGCATCATCATCACCGTTTCCTCGGATGAAGCTGCAGCCTAATCGGCGCCACCAAAGAGGTTGTACACTAATCGCTGCATTTTCTTCTTGATTCGATCTCACGCTGCTGCCGGCGCTCGGTCCCGAGCCGACACGGCGTGGCTCCATCCACGATGGTGTCGCCGGCCACTTCCTCCACGGTGTCGCTCCCTCGGCGGTGACGTCCACATCAGTAGGAGCTGCTGCTGCTTTAGCTCTCGCTCGCGCTGCTGCTCTGCTCTTGCTCTCGGTCCCCTGCCTGGTCTGCTCTTGCTATTGCTCTTGCTCACGCTGCTGCTCTCGCTCTTGCTCTTGCTTGTGATGCTGCTCCGATTTAGCTACACTTCAGTCGACTGAATCGACTTTTGGGTCAGTCGATTTTCAG
>NC_041380.1:299502375-299588470 GCF_002162155.2 Triticum dicoccoides
GGGGCGGTGGCGTGGGGATCGCCGGAGAAAAAGCTCGGCAGGGGGGGCTAGAGGGATGGCCGGGGCGGCGGCGGACCAGCGGTGGGGAGTGCTTTTGGGGCGGGCGGGGGGACTGTTGTTTGGCCGGTGGTGGCTGGCGGCTCAGGGGGGTGGAGGTTGAAGATGAACCGCATGCCCTTGATTTTGTATCCAACGACTGCAAAATCGATTGACCAGAGATGAAAAAGTCAGTCGACCGACGTGTAGCCTCACCTTGCTAGTGCGTTTAGTTTCGACAGCAAAATTCAGTTTCGACAGTTAAATTCAGTTTCGACAGTTAAATTCAGTTTCGACAGTTAAATTCAGTTTCGACAGTTAAGTTCAGAGATGAGCGGCTGATGTATTTTACATCTAGCACTTTGTGGTTATGTATTTTACGTCATGTATTGGAGATGCTATTAGAATTCCACTCAGGTTAACACTGTTCCTTGTCTCTCTTGTCCTGCTTCAGCCTCGGCGTCGTACAACTCACCAGAGCTGCTCCAATGACGAAACCCTCCATCACAGCGGAGCAGTACCTCGGGCTCCATCTCCAGACGCCTAAGATCTTCTTCCCCTCCTCCGACAGCCAAGTCAGCCAGAGCATCCTCACCGGCCAACCCAATCACACTGAGATTGACATGGCTTCGCCAAAGAGGTTGTACACTTGTTGCATCTCTTTTTTAATCTACATGTTATATATATTGTCCACTGAGCACTCGTAGTAACGGGAAATACGATTATTTTATCCTACTATATGACAAGCAGTGAGGTACTAGGCAACTTAGCTATCCGTGATGGACTCTCTTGAACGTCATTGTGGGAGTCCTGGATTAGGGGGTCTCCGGACAGCCGGACTATCTCCATTGGCCGGACTGTTAGACTATGAAGATACAAGATTGAAGACTTTGTCTCGTGTCCGGATGGGACTCTACTTGGCGTGGAAGGCAAGCTAGGCAATACAGATATGTATATCTCCTCCTTTGTAACCGACCTTGTGTAACCCTAGCCCCCTCCGGTTTCTATATAAACCGGAGGGTTTAGTCCGTAGGACAACATACAATCATACCATAGGCTAGCTTCTAGGGTTTAGCCTCCCTGATCTCGTGGTAGATCTACTCTTGTACTACCCATATCATCAATATTAATCAAGTAGGACGTAGGGTTTTACCTCCATCAAGAGGGCCCGAACCCGGGTAAAACATTGTGTCCCCTGCCTCCTGTTACCATCCAGCCTAGACGCACAGTTCGGGACCCCCTACCCGAGATCCGCCGGTTTTGACACCGACATTGGTGCTTTCATTGAGAGTTTCTCTGTGTCGTCGCCGTTAGGCTTGATGGCTCCTACTATCATCAATAGCAATGCAGTCCAGCGTGAGACTTTTCTCCCTGGACAGATCTTCGTGTTCGGCGGCTATGCACTGCAGGCCAATTCGCTTGGCCATCTAGAGCAGATTGAAAGTTACGCCCCTGGCCATCAGGTCAGGTTTGGAAGCTTAAACTACACGGCCGATGTCCGCAGAGACTTGATCTTCAACGGATTCAAGCCTCTGCCTTGTGCATCACGCGGTCACGATGAGTACGATTTAGCTCTACCGTCGGAGAGTGTTCAAGAAATCGCACCGGCAGCCGCTCCGGCCCTCAATTCGGAGCCAGTTGTGCCTTCCGCGGACGGGTGGATGGACCCCGCCATGGAGGCCCTACCCTCAGCGGCGACCGAGCCGAATATCGACCTTACCTTGCATGAGGCCCTACCATCTTGTCTAGCTAGGCATCATATATGTGAATTTTGCAATGCCACCTTGGTTAGCCAGTCATCTTATATGTGAATTATATCATGCCATCATTTTTTTATTACGTGTTAAATTTGTCAACAATTTTAGTACATTCAATTACTCTTCTCGTGCATCAGCCATTCGGCACGGTCATGGAAAAATCTGGAGTGGAAACAAGGTCTTCAGAGCAGACAATGCTATCTGACGAAGCGCATGTCTTGCTGGTTACCGATAGCTCCTCAGAGGAGGATTCAGAGACAGATGACCAGTCATATTTCCCCCCCGAGGTGCATGCCCTAACTTGGCAGGGTTATGTTGCTCATATCATGCGTATGGTATCTTGCATTGCTATGTCATTTTCTTAGTTTAGACATGCTTTGTGTGAATGCCACCTGTTTAGTGTCTAATTACCATATATGTGAATTATGCAATGTCATCTTGTTGCAAGACATTATATATGTGAATTATGCAATGTTATGTTGTTGCAAGGCATTATGTATGTGAATTATGCAATGCCATGCTGTTTAGGCAAGCGTCATATATGTGAATTATATCATGCCATCCTTTTTTGTATTTCTCATTGCTTTTGTCGACAATGTTTGTATATTCAACTTCTCTTCCTGTGCATCAGCCATTTGAATTGGTGATGGAGAAATCTGGAGTGAAAACAAGGTCTTCAGAGCAGACAATGCTACCTGCTGAAGCAGATATCTTGCTGGTTACAGATAGCTCTTCAGAGGAGGATTCAGAGGCAGATGACCAGTCCTATTATCCCCCTGAGGTGTATGCTCAAACTTGGCAGGGTTATATTACTCATATCATGCATATGTTATATTGCAATCCTTAGTTTTTACATCATATACACAATATTGAATGCCATCTCCTTAGTTGGCACATCATATATGCGATTGCCCTCTGCTCACTTCCTTAGTATATAAATCATATATTTGAATTATGTCATGCCATGATGTTTACATAGACAGCATGTATCTGAATTATGGCATGCCAACCCATTTTCTAAAGACATAATATAGTTATATCATCTCATCCTATTTACATAGTCATCATATTTTAAATTATGTCATTCTATCCGTGAATTATATCATGCCATCATGTTTCCATCGACGACATGTTTGTGATTTATGGCATGCGAACCACTTTAATAGACACATCATATAGTTATATCATGTCATCCTGTTTACATAGTCATCATATTTTGAAGTATGTCATTCTATCCTGTTTAGTTAGCCATCATACATGTGAAATTGTGTCATGCTATCCTGTTTAATTAGCCATCATATATGTGAAATTATGTCCTGCTATTCTGTTTGCTTAGACAACATAAATGTGAATTATTTCATGCCCTGTTTTCTTACCTACTATCCATTGCACCTGTCTATCTTACAATGTCTGTACATTCAATTACTTTTCTTGTTTATCAGCCATTTCAATTGGAGGGAGTGATGGCAGTATTTGTGGGAGTAAAAACACGGTCTTCAGAAAAGATCGTGCTACCCGTCGATACAGATAGAACCACGGTTATACTTGCCCGAACCAGCTCCACCACACATAACCCACACTCATGGAGATTGTACCCCTACCCAGTTGGACAGAGAACCAGCTACACCCCTTCTAACCCCAACCCTAGCAGATAGACACCCAGTTCCCATTGACACAACACCGTCTCCACCACAGAGCACCCAAACACGAGTAGTTAGTAAGGCAACTGCAGTGCCCAAATCACGAGGACCACCACTCCAAACCCGAAGTCAACGCTTAAAGCAGAAGAAGAATTGTTCTTAGGTCAGGTTCCGTAGCTATGGTTCATACTACTTTGCTCTTGCATCACTATATTTACTGATACCAACTAATTTCAAATTTGAAGGATGCAATTGAAACTCCAGTGGTGCAACAGGTATGTTTTAAACCTGTTTCTTCAACGTGTTTGGCTGTTTGCTGTTGTAACTTGCTCTATGTTGATTTCAGTTTCAATCGAATAAACAGTTATGTTCTCATGCCATGCACATTACAAATGTTGTTATTGCTGTGTAGTTTCCCACACTTATATTTTGTCTATGCTGCTTTGTCTTAAATAGATATGATTCGAACTGTATCTATCTTGATTTGGCAACATAAACTAGAATGATATAGACCATACAGTGACCATACTACATAGATATATGTTTGTTTCATGTTGTTATCCTGTCCACCTTACTACTGAACTGGTTTACCAAAATGAGTTTCATATACTACATTGTAAACCTGAGATGTGTTTGTTTGTTTCTCTTTTAGAACGCAGATAAAATATTAGAGAAGAGTACCCTGTTATTCAATTGTAACGCCCACGATGCGGCTATATCTCCCATGTGTCGAAGCACGACTTAGAGGCATAACCGCATTGTAAGCAATGTCGCAAGTGGGGTAATCTTCACACAACCCATGTAATGAATAAGAAAAGAGGTACATAGTTGGCTTACAATCACCACATCACACAATGGCATAAAATCATTACATTCATCCAGATACAATCAAGGTCCGACTATGAAACCAAAATAAAGATAAACCCCAAATGCATAATGTTCCCGATCGCCCCAACTGGGCACCACTACTGATCGTCTGGAAAAGAAACGTAGTATCGTCCCGAGTCCTCATCGAACTCCCACTTGAGCTCAGTCGAATCTCCTGGAGCGGTATCATCGGTCCCTGCATCTGGTTTTGGAAGTAATCTGTGAGTCACGAGGACTCAGCAATCTCACACCCTCGCGATCAAGACTATTTAAGCTTATAGGTAGGGAAAAGGTACGAGGTGGAGCTGCAGCAAGCACTAGCATATATGGTGGCTAACATATGCAAAAGAGAGCGAGAAGAGAAGGCAAAGGCACGATCGAGAAACTATGATCAAGAAGTGATCCTAGAACAACCTACATTCAAGCATAACACGAGACCGTGTCCTCTTCCCGGACTCCGCCAAAAAGAGACCATCACGGCCACACACTTTGTTGATTCATTTTAATTAAGTTATGATTCAGGTTTTCTACAACCGGACATTAACAAATTCCCATCTGCCCATAACCGCGGGCACAGCTTTCAAAAGTCAAATCCCTGCAGGGGTATCCCAACCTAGCCCATCACAAGCTCTCACGGTCAACGAAGGATATTCCTTCTCCCAAGACAACCCTGTTGGGTAACGTAGCATAAATTCAAAATTTTCCTACGTGTCACCAAGATCTATCTATGGAGTCATCTAGCAACGAGGGAGGAGTTGATCTACATACCCTTGTAGATCGCGCGCGGAAGCGTTCAAGAGAACGGGGTTGATGGAGTCGTACTCGTCGTGATCCAAATCACCGATGATCCTAGCGCCGAACGGACGGCACCTCCGCGTTCAACACACATACGGAGCAGCGACGTCTCCTCCTTCTTGATCCAGCAAGGGGGGAGGAGAGGTTGATGGAGATCCAACAGCACGATGGCGTGGTGGTGGAAGTAGCGGGATTCCAACAGGGCCTCGCCAAGCGCTGTGGGAGGAGGGAGGTGTGTCATGGGAGGGAGAGGGAGGCGCGAGGGCTTAGGTTGGGCTGCCCTCCCTTCCCCCACTATATATAGGGCCAAGGGAGACGGGGGAGGCGCAGCCTTGGCCCTTCCTCCAAGGAAGGGTGCGGCCAGGGGAGGAGTCCCTCCTCCCCAAGGCACCTCGGAGGTGCCTTCCCCCTTTAGGACTCTTCCTTTCCCTCTTCTCTTGGCGCATGGGCCTCTTGGGGCTGGTGCCCTTGGCCCATATAGGCCAAGGCGCACCCCCTACAGCCCATGTGGCCCCCCGGGGCAGGTGGCCCCACCCGGTGGACCCCCGGGACCCTTCCGGTGGTCCCGGTACAATACCGGTGACCCCGAAACTTGTCCCGATGGCCGAAATAGCACTTCCTATATATAATTATTTACCTCCGGACCATTCCGAAACTCTTCGTGACGTCCTGGATCTCATCCGAGACTCCGAACAACTTTCGGGTTACCGCATACTAATATCTCTATAACCCTAGCGTCACCGAACCTTAAGTGTGTAGACCCTACGGGTTCGGGAGACATGCAGACATGACCGAGATGACTCTCCGGTCAATAACCAACAGCGGGATCTGGATACCCATGTTGGCTCTCACATGTTCCACGATGATCTCATCGGATGAACCACGATGTCAAGGACTTAATCAATCCCGTATACAATTCCCTTTGTCTAGCGGTATGATACTTGCCCGAGATTCGATCATCGGTATCCCGATACCTTGTTCAATCTCGTTACTGGCAAGTCTCTTTACTCGTTCCGTAACACATCATCCCGTGATCAACTCCTTGATCACATTGTGCACATTATGATGATGTCCTACCGAGTGGGCCCAGAGATACCTCTCCGTCACATGGAGTGACAAATCCCAGTCTCGATTCATGCCAACCCAACAGACACTTCCGGAGATACCCGTAGTGTACCTTTATAGCCACCCAGTTACGTTGTGACGTTTGGCACACCCAAAGCACTCCTACGGTATCCGGGAGTTGCACAATCTCATGGTCTAAGGAAATGATACTTGACATTAGAAAAGCTTTAGCATACGAACTACATGATCTTGTGATAGGCTTAGGATTGGGTCTTTGTCCATCACATCATTCTCCTAATGATGTGATCCCGTTATCAATGACATCCAATGTCCATGGTCAGGAAACCGTAACCATCTATTGATCAACGAGCTAGTCAACTAGAGGCTTACTAGGGACATGGTGTTGTCTATGTATCCACACATGTATCTGAGTTTCCTATCAATACAATTCTAGCATGGATAATAAACGATTATCATGAACAAGGAAATATAATAATAACTAATTTATTATTGCCTCTAGGGCATATTTCCAACAGTCTCCCACTTGCACTAGAGTCAATAATCCAGTTCACATCAATATGTGATTAACACTCAAGGTCACATCCCCATGTGACTAACACCCAAAGAGTTTACTAGAGTCAATAATCTAGTTCACATTACCATGTGATTAACACTCAATGAGTTCTGGGTTCGAACATGTTATGCTTATGAGAGATGTTATAGTCAACGGGTCTGAATCTTTCAGATCCGTATGTACTTCACAAATCTCTATGTCATCTTGTAGACGCAGCTACTACGCTATATTTGGAGCTATTCCAAATAACTGTTCTACTATACGAATCCAGTCTACTACTCAGAATAATCTGGATTAGTGTCAAAGTTTGCATCGGCGTAACCCTTTACGACGAACTCTTTTACCACCTCCATAATCGAGAAAATTCCTTAGTCCACTAGTTACTAAGGATAACTTTGACCGCTGTCTTGTGATCCATTCTTAGATTACTCTTGTACCCCTTGACTGACTCATGGCAAGGCACATTTCAGGTGCGGTACACAGCATAGCATACTGTAGAGCCTATGTCTTAAGCATAGGGGACGACCTTCGTCCTTTCTCTCTATTCTGCCATGGTCGAGCTTTAAGTCTTAACTTCATACCTTACAACTCAGGCAAGAATTCCTTCTTTGACCGATCCATCTTGAACACCTTCAAGATCATGTCAAGGTATGTGCTCATTTGAAAGTACCATTAAGCATTTTGATCTATCCTTATAGATCTTGATGCTCAATGTTCAAGTAGCTTAATCCAGGCTTTCCATTGAAAAACACTTTCCAAATAACCCTATATGCTTTCCAGAAATTCTACGTCATTTCTGATCAACAATATGTCAACAACATATATTCATCAGAAATTCTATAGTGCTCCCACTCACTTCTTTGGAAATACAAGTTTCTCATAAACTTTGTATAAACCCAAAACTTTGATCATCTCATCAAAGCATACATTCCAACTCCGAGATGCCCACTCCAGTCCTCAGAAGGATTGCTGGAGCTTTGCATACTTATTAGCATCTATCAGGTTTGACAAAACCTTCCGGTTGTATCACATACAACCTTTCCTCAAGAAAATCATCGAGGAAACAATGTTTTGACATCCTATCTGCAAGATTTCATAAATAATGTAGTAATCGCTAATATAATTCCAACAGACTCTTAGCATCGCTACGAGTGAGAAAGTCTCACCGTAGTCAACTCCTTGAACTTTGTCGGGAAACTTCTTAACGACAAGTCAAGCTTTCTTAATGGTGACATTTACCTTGTCCGTCTTCCTTTTAAAATCCATCTGTACTCAATAGCCTTACAACCATCGAGCCGTTCTGCCAAAGTCTACACTTTGTTTTCATACATGGATCCTCTCTCAGATTTTATGGCCTCGAGCCATTTATTGGAATCCAGGCCCACCATCGCTTCTCCATAGCTCATAGGTTCATTGTTGTCTAGCAACATGACTTCCAAGACAGGATTACGTACCACTCTGAAGTAGTATGCATCCTTGTCATCCTACGAGGTTTGGGAGTGACTTGATCCGAAGTCTCATGATCAATATCATAAGCTTCCACTTCAATTGGTGTAGGTGCCACAGGAACAACTTCCTGTGCCCTGCCACACACTAGTTGAAGAGACGGTTCAATAACCTCATCAAGTCTCCACCATCCTCCCACTCAATTCTTTCGAGAGAAACTTTTCCTCGAGAAAGGACCCGATTCTAGAAACAATCCCTCATTGCTTTCAAATCTGAGACAGGAGGTATACCCAACTGTTTTGGGTGTCCTATGAAGATGCATTTATCCGCTTTGGGTTCGAGCTTATCAGCCTGAAACTTTTCACATAAGCGTCGCAGCCCCAAACTTTTAAGGAATGACAGCTTAGGTTTCCCTAAACCATAGTTCACACGGTGTCATCTCATCGGAATTACGTGGTGCCCCTTTTAAAGTGAATGTGGTTGTCTTTAATGCCTAACCCATAAACTATCGTGGTAATTCGATAAGAGACATCATGGTATGCATCATATCCAATAGGGTGCAGTTATGATGTTTGGACACACCATCACACTATGGTGTTCCAGGCTGTATTAGTTGTGAAACAATTTCCACAATGTCTTAATTATGTGCCAAACTCATAATTCAGATATTCATCTCTACGATCATATCATAGATCTTTTATCCTCTTGTCACGGCGATCTTTCAACTTCACCCTGAAATTACTTGAACCTTTCAGTAATTCAGACTCGTGATTCATCAAGTAAATATACTCAACATCTACTCAAATCATCTGTGAAGTAAGAACATAACGATATCCACTACATGCCTCAGCACTCATTGGACTGCACACATCAAAATGTATTACTTCCAACAAGTTGCTTTCTAGTTCCATTTTACTGAAAACGAGGCTTTCAGTCATCTTGCCCATGTGGTATGATTTGCATGTCTCAAGTGATTCAAAATCAAGTGAGTCCAAACGATCCATCAACATGGAGCTTCTTCATGCATTTTATACCGATATGACTTAAGTGGCAGTGCCACAAGTAGGTGGTACTATCATTACTATCTTATATCTTTTGGCATGAACATGTGTATCACTATGATCGAGATTCAATGAACCATTCATTTTAGGCGCAAGACCATTGAAGGTATTATTCAAATAAACAGAGTAACCGTTATTCTCCTTAAATGAATAACCATATTGCGATAGACATAATCCAATCATGTCTATGCTCAACACAAACACCAATCTCGATGGTAGAGGGAGCGTGTGATGCTTGATCATATCAACATTGGAAACACTTCCAACACATATCGTCAGCTCACCTTTAGCTAGTCTTCATTTATTCCGTAGCTATTATTTCGAGTTACTAACACTTAGCAACTGAAGCGGTATATAATACCCTGGTGCTACTAGGAGTACTAGTAAAGTACACATCAACACAATGTATATCCAATATACTTCTATCGACCTTGCCAGCCTTCTCATCTACCAAGTATCTAGGGTAATTCTGCTCCAGTGGTTGTTCCCCTTATTACAGAAGCACTCAGTCTCGGGTTTGGGTTCAACCTTGGGTTTCTTCACTAGAGCAGCAGCCGAATTGCCGTTTCATGAAGTATCCCTTTGTTCCCTTGCCCTTCTCGAAACTAGTGGTTTCACCAACCATCAACAATTGATGCTCCTTCTTGATTTCTACTTTCGCGGTGTCAAACATTGCGAATATCTCAAGGATCATCATATATGTCCCTGATATATCATAGTTCATCACGAAGCTCTAGCAGCTTGGTGGTAATGACTTCGGAGAACCATCACTATTTCATCTGGAAGATCAACTCCCACTCGATTCAAGCGATTGTTGTACTTAGACAATCTGAGCACAAGCTCAACAATTGAGCTTTTCTCCCTTAGTTTGCAGGCTAAGAAAATCGTCGGAGGTCTTATACCTCTTGACGTGGGCACGAGCCTGAAATCCCAATTTCAGCCCTCGAAACATCTCATATGTTTCGTGACGTTTCAAAACGTCTTCGGTGCCTCAACTCTAAGCCGTTTAACTGAACTATCACGTAGTTATCAAAATGTGTATGTCATATGTTCGCAACATCCATAGACAACGTTCGAGGTTCAGCACACTGAGCGGTGCATTAAGGACATAAGCCTTCTATGAAGCAATGAGGACAAACCTCAGTTTACGGACCTAGTACGCATAATTACTACTATCAACTTTCAACTAAATTTTATCTAGGAACATATCTAAACAGTAGAACTGAAGCGCGAGCTACGACATAATTTGCGAAGACCTTTTGACTATGTTCAGGATAATTAAGTTCATCTTATGAACTCCCACTTAGATAGACATCCCTCTAGTCATCTAAGTGATTACATGATCCGAGTCAACTAGGCCGTGTCCGATCATCACGTGAGACGGACTAGTCAACATCGGTGAACATCTTCATGTTGATCGTATCTACCATACGACTCATGCTCGACCTTTCGGTCTCTTGTGTTCCGAGGACATGTCTGTACATGCTAGGCTCGTCAAGTCAACCTAAGTGTTTCGCATGTGTAAATCTGGCTTACACCCGTTGTATGTGAACGTAAGAATCTATCACACCCGATCATCACGTGGTGCTTCGAAACGACGAACTTTTGCAACGGTGCACAGTTAGGGGGAACACCTTGAAATTTTAGTGAGGGATCATCTTATTTACTACCGTCGTTCTAAGCAAATAAGATGTATAAACATGATAAACATCACATGCAATCAAATAGTGACATGATACGGCCAATATCATATTGCTCCTTTTGATCTCCATCTTCGGGGCTCCATGATCATCATCGTCACCGGCATGACACCATGATCTCCATCATCATGATCTCCATCATCATGTCTTCATGAAGTTATCTCGCCAACTATTACTTCTACTACTATGGCTAACGGTTAGCAATAAAGTAAAGTAATTACATGACGTTTATGTTGACACGCAGGTCATAAATAAATTAAGACAACTCCTATGGCTCCTGCCGGTTGTCATACTCATCGACATGCAAGTCGTGATTCCTATTACAAGAACATGATCAATCTCATACATCACATATATCATTCATCACATCCTTTTGGCCATATCACATCACATAGCATACCCTGCAAAAACAAGTTAGACGTCCTCTAATTGTTGTTTGCATGTTTTACGTGGCTGCTATGGGTTTCTAGCAAGAATGTTTCTTACCTACGCAAAACCACAACGTGATATGCCAATTGCTATTTACCCTTCATAAGGACCCTTTTCATCGAATCCGATCCGACTAAAGTGGGAGAGACAGACACCCGCTAGCCACCTTATGCAACTAGTGCATGTCAGTCGGTGGAACCAGTCTCACGTAAGAGTACGTGTAAGGTCGGTCCGGGCCGCTTCATCCCACGATGCCGCCGAATCAAGATAAGACTAGTAACGCCAAGCATATTGAACAAAATCAACGCCCACAACTACTTTGTGTTCTACTCGTGCATAGAAACTACGCATAGACCTAGCTCATGATGCCACTGTTGGGTAACGTAGCATAAATTCAAAATTTTCCTACGTGTCACCAAGATCTATCTATGGAGTCATCTAGCAATGAGGGAGGAGTGGATCTACATACCCTTGTAGATCGCGCGCGGAAGCATTCAAGAGAACGGGGTTGATGGAGTCGTACTCGTCGTGATCCAAATCACCGATGATCCTAGCGCCGAACGAACGGCACCTCCGCGTTCAACACACGTACGGAGCAGCGACGTCTCCTCCTTCTTGATCCAGCAAGGGGGGAGGAGAGGTTGATGGAGATCCAACAGCACGACGGCGTGGTGGTGGAAGTAGCGGGATTCCAACAGGGCTTCGCCAAGCGCTGTGGGAGGAGGGAGGTGTGTCATGGGAGGGAGAGGGAGGCGCCAGGGCTTAGGTTGGGCTGCCCTCCCTTCCCCCCACTATATATAGGGCCAAGGGAGACGGGGGAGGCGCAGCCTTGGCCCTTCCTCCAAGGAAGGGTGCGGCCAGGGGAGGAGTCCCTCCTCCCCAAGGCACCTCGGAGGTGCCTTCCCCCTTTAGGACTCTTCCTTTCCCTCTTCTCTTGGCGCATGGGCCTCTTGGGGCTGGTGCCCTTGGCCCATATAGGCCAAGGCGCACCCCCTACAGCCCATGTGGCCCCCCGGGGCAGGTGGCCCCACCCGGTGGACCCCCGGGACCCTTCCGGTGGTCCCGGTACAATACCGGTGACCCCGAAACTTGTCCCGATGGCCGAAATAGCACTTCCTATATATAATTCTTTACCTCCGGACCATTCCGGAACTCCTCGTGACGTCCGGGATCTCATCCGGGACTCTGAACAACTTTCGGGTTACCGCATACTAATATCTCTATAACCCTAGCGTCACCGAACCTTAAGTGTGTAGACCCTACGGGTTCGGGAGACATGCAGACATGACCGAGATGACTCTCCGGTCAATAACCAACAGCGGGATCTGGATACCCATGTTGGATCCTACATGTTCCACGATGATCTCATTGGATGAACCACGATGTCAAGGACTTAATCAATCACGTATACAATTCCCTTTTTCTAGCGGTACGATACTTGCCCGAGATTCGATCGTCGGTATCCCGATACCTTGTTCAATCTCGTTACTGGCAAGTCTCTTTACTCGTTCCGTAACACATCATCCCGTGATCAACTCCTTGATCACATTGTGCACATTATGATGATGTCCTACCGAGTGGGCCCAGATATACCTCTCCGTCACACGGAGTGACAAATCCCAGTCTCGATTCGTGCCAACCCAACAGACACTTTCGGAGATACCCGTAGTGTACCTTTATAGCCACCCAGTTACGTTGTGACGTTTGGCACACCCAAAGCACTCCTACGGTATCCGGGAGTTGCACAATCTCATGGTCTAAGGAAATGATACTTGACATTAGAAAAGCTTTAGCATACGAACTACATGATCTTGTGCTAGGCTTAGGATTGGGTCTTTGTCCATCACATCATTCTCCTAATGATGTGATCCCGTTATCAATGACATCCAATGTCCATGGTCAGGAAACCGTAACCATCTATTGATCAACGAGCTAGTCAACTAGAGGCTTACTAGGGACATGGTGTTGTCTATGTATCCACACATGTATCTGAGTTTCCTATCAATACAATTCTAGCATGGATAATAAACGATTATCATGAACAAGGAAATATAATAATAACTAATTTATTATTGCCTCTAGGGCATATTTCCAGCAAACCCGATCAGACTCGGAATCCCTGTTACAAGACATCTCGACAATGGTAAAGCTAAACCAGCAAAGCCACCCGAATGTGTCGACAAATCCCGATAGGAGCTGCACATATATCGTTCTTAGGGCACAACGAATGAGACTAGCTACGAGTAAAACCAACCCTCAAGTTTCCCCGAGGTGGCCCCGTAGGCAGCTCAATTTGGACCAACACTCAGAGGAGCACTAGCCCGGGGGTTTAAAATAAAGATGACCCTTGAGTCCGCGGAACCCAAGGGAAAAAGAGGCTAGGTGGCGAATGGAAAAACCAAGGTTGGGCATTGCTGGAGGAGTTTTATTCAAGTCGAACTGTCAAGGGGTTCCCATTATAACCCAACCGTGTAAGGGACGCAAAATCAAGGAACATAACACCGATATGACGAAACTAGGGCGGCAAGAGTGGAACAAAACACCAGGCATAAGGCCGAGCCTTCCACCCTTTACCAAGTATATAGATGCATCAAAATAGACAAGATATAATAATGATATCCCAATAATAAACATGTTCCAACAAGGAACAAACTCCAATCTTCACCTTCAACTAGCAACGCTATAAGAGGGGCTGAGCAAAGTGGTAACATAGCCAAACAACGGTTTGCTAGGACAAGGTGGGTTAGAGGTTTGACATGGAAATATGGGAGGCATGATAGTCAAGTGGTAGGTATCGTAGCATAGGCATAGCAATAGAGCGAGCATCTAGCAAGCAAAGATAGAAGTGATTTCAAGGGTATGGTCATCTTGCCTGCATAGTTCTCTGAGTTGACATAAGCTTGATCCTCGTAAGCGTACTCAACGGGTTCCTCGATCACGTACTCGTATCCCGGCTCTACCCAAAGCAAGAACACAAGCAAAGGGAGACACAATCAACCACGATGCAATGCGCAAGCAACATGATGCAAGACATGGCATGATATGTGTGATGTGATATGCGATGCATATGCATGTTTCGGAAAGGAAAGATTGAACCTGGCCTCAACTTGGAAAACCAATAGTTCCACTGGAAAGATGAGTTGATTTCGATCGAAATCGATATAAAGATCACCGGAGTCGGATGCACGGTTTGCAAATGACAAGCAAAACAAATATGGCACCGATATGCGATTAACAACACGAGGCCATCTAAATGCATCAAGAACAACAAGCTACTGCACTCTAACATAACAACAAAGCACATGGCAGGGATCCACTCAAGATGCTTGACAAAATATGAACACTGAGCTACGGCTAATTCACTCAATAGCAGGCTCAAACAAGCATGGCAAAAGTGCAAAAGATATCAGGTTACAGACTTAGTGAAATTAACAACATGTCAGGAATTTAACATCAGGAAGCAATGTTTAGAGCAAGATATCAACATGCTACAGGAACATATTATGGCAAAGCAAGGCATGACATGAAGCTACTCAAAGCATACAACAAAAGTCCCTTACTGACCATAAGCCAAAAGGGATCAGAAAATACAATGGCAACCATGTGAACATAGCAACTTTCGTTAACAGATTCAGACTTAGTAGAAAACTGGAACATGGCAAAACAGATATTAAGTAGGCATGTTTACGAGCTCGATGCACTCACCACAAGGCATTGCATGACAAACTAAGCATACACCAAGCAAGTAGACATGGCATAGAAGCTAAACATGGCAAGAACAACCTCATAGCATGCAAGGATAAACTACAACAATCTTGCCAAAAATGCTTAACACGTAAACATTCTGCCAGGAACATTTTATAGCAAACGTAGAGCAAGATTGAGTTAAGCTAGGTTGCTCCATAATTGCAAACAAAGACATGGACGGATAGAGCACAACAATATCTCCAAAACATCCTTACTAATCATGCTCAAAGGAGGCATGGATCACTCTGTAGCAACATGAATACATGGCATAAAAATATAATCAGGAAAATGACTTAGAAGATTTCTAAGTCCCTGAAATTAGCAACATTACGAGAGCTACTTTGCATGCTTGTGCTAGTCACCACAAAGATCACAAAAATACATGGCATACACCCCTGTAAAGATGGCATGGCATACTTCAAAACTCATGTAGGGCTCAAGTTCACAGGAGGCACACATTAAACATGGCAAAAATGACAAATGTCCAAGCTCTAGTAAGAAACCGAAACTAACATTGCATAGCACTCTTGCAACAGCATTTAGGGCATCAAGATGAGCTCAAATGAACATGGTGCAATGGAATGAAATGAAGTACTCGTCGAGACGAACAATTTGATATGCTACATGCCCAAAGCGGAGCCACGGATGGAGAGATATGATGCGATGAAAAACGCTAACAATACTGGGACTAGGGAAAAAGTCAACCTCCCAGATCCAGATCTAGGGTTTGCATGCTTTCCGAGGTTCGACGGAAAACACTGTAGACGGCCGGATCCGGCGACGCGGGGCTTGCCCGTGGCCGAACTTGGCGAGGACGGCGGCACCGCCGGGTGGTGAGGGGCGCGGCGGCTTCGGGGCGGCACGGAAGCCGAGGCATCGGGGCGGCGAGGTTGGATGCATGCGGCGGCGGCCGGAGCGAGGGGTCGCCGGCGTGGAGGAGGAAGGCGGCGGCGAGATCTTCGGGCGGCGGGGACGAGGAAGCCGGGTGGCGGCGCACGCGCGGGCCCGGGGGGGCCTGCCCTGGGCCTGGCGGGCCGGTGAAGTGGGGCGCGCGGGCGGGCGAATGGCGGCATGCCACGTGGCGGTGGCGGCGCGGGCGGACACGTCCGGCCCGGCGGTTTCGTCCGGCGGCGCGAGGAGAGGGAGAGGGTTAGGGTTCATCCGGAATTTCGAGGAGTAGAAGCCTTTTAATAGGTAGAGGGAGCTAGGAGGCTCCAAATTGAGCACGGTTTGCGGCCACACGATCGTGATCGTACGTCCTAGATGATGGATGGGGTTTAGGTGGGTTTTTGGGCCACTTTGGAGAGGTGTTGGGCTGCAACACACACGAGGCCTTTACGGGTCCCTCGGTTAACCGTTGGAGTATGAAACGAAGTCCAAATGGCACGAAACTTGACAGGCGGTCTACCGGTAGTAAACCAAGGCCACTTGGCAAGTCTCGGTCTAATCCGAAAATGTTTAACACCCGCACACGAAAAGAGGTAAAATGGGACACCGGAGGACATAGGAGCGCAGGAATGCAAAACGAACAATGGGAAAAATGCTTGGATGCATGAGACGAACACGTATGCAATGTGATGCACATGATGACATGATAGGAGATGCATGACAAAGACAAAAGCAACACGAAGTCAAAAACCCGACAACAAGGAAATATCATAACTTAGTGCCAGAAATGGCAAGAGTTGGAATACAAATATGGCAAGTTACATACGGGGTGTTACATCAATGGTAAAGGAAGTAATGCAGATAAGGTTCAAGATAGTGAGACATCCCTGTTGGTCTCCAAGAAAGCTGATAAAAACTATATTGAAGACACTGAGACAACCCCAAAGTCATGTCTTGATGTAGTGTTCGAGTTACTGGCTACCACTGCTGGCACCAGCTCTTCGAACTTGTTGCCCGAATCAGTTCGGCTTCTTGAGTCTCAACTTCAAGTTGAAAGACATCGATCAGATGTTATGCGACAGGAAGCCGAAGGACCGAGGAAGTCCCTGCAGAATTCAGATGCATACTTTCTGGTGCAACAGCAAGCGCTGGAGGACTTAAGCGCCAAACAAGAGAAAGTTAATAAGCTTGCTAAGCATCTTGCCAACATTATGGGTACCCAGGATATTATTTCTTGAGCTCTTCTGAAGTGGTTTCAGTTCTGGACTTGTTTTGCTACGGCGTTTATATGCTGCTGTGTTCCCTATATTTGCACTGGTGGCGAACTTTGATGCCTAGTGGATGTAATATGTGTAATCGCCATGATAGCCTAGTGTACGTTGCTTGCTTATTTATTTCCTTGTTGTCTTGTTTATTTGTTTGCTTGTAGTCAGTGCAGTTCTTTTTCTGTGATTTGCTAGTGGCTGCAATAACCAAATTTTTAAAACTAGGCCACAATAACCATGGGCTAATATTTGTTGTAGTGACACTGAGCCTCCTACGGGCCGTAGAAACGGTGGGCCTTCTACGGGCCGTATAAATAGTGGGCCTTCTATGGGCCGTAGAAATAGTGGGCCTTCTATGGGCCGTAGAAACAATGGGCCTTCTACGGGCCGTATCATCAATGGGCCTTATACGGGACGTATGATCGATTGGCCAAACATGGGCCAAACAGACCGCATTCTGGCCATAAACAGGCTAGAGTTGGAATCGCCCGTTCATGGGCCAACCATAACGGGCCATCGTCAATAGGCCGTATTTGATGATGCAATGAAAACAGCCCAACGTATTAACAGACCACAAACGGGCCGACTATAACCACGGGCTGAATTTGGCCCACAAGCAGAAAATGACAGTAACGGGCCATAAGTAAACGAATGCTGGAAAATAGCCCAAGAATAAATGGGCTCTGAGAAGGCCGAAAGATAACATGGGCTGGAAACGGCCCAACGGAATAACGGGTCGTTAATGGGTATAAAGTGATACACTATTCTTTATGGGCCAGTTTCACCACGGGCCGTTAATGGGTGTAAAGTGATACACTGTTCATTACGGGCCAGTTTCACCACGGGCCGTTAATAGGCCAAGAGTTACATAGGGCCTCATATGGGCCGAAAGACGTCATGGGCCATACATGGACCAGAAGTGAAAACGGGCTGGAATCATATTGGATGGCCCAGATGACGCTGCTGGGCCTAATTCTAATAGGGCGTAATGGGCCTTGGGTTAGCGGGCTGTAAATGGGCTATATGCGAACATGCCGTTAACAGGCTTTCCATGGGCCGGCCCGCCACCTTTTGACCAAGTCAAACGGGCCGGCCTTTTCACAGGAATGGGCCTCTGTTGGGCCGTGCCACGTGTCAACGTATCATAGGCGCCTTATGTCCAATGAGTGGATGACATTTGTCCCAGCGATGAGCCGACATGTGTTTCCTCCAGCCAATGATGATTTTACACATGGAAAATCCCCATTGGTCGGGGCTGTTAACGGGTTATCGGATCCAAAACCCGACCCGATAGCTTAACGATGTTCCATTATGGTGGATGCCACGTGTCGGTCACCCTTGACGAAAGCACTTCTGTGACGCGCGATTTATCGTCATGGAAGTGGACACTTCCGTGATGATAATTTTGGTAATGTCATGGAACACTTCTACGACATCACATGTATTACTATCTTGATTCTGTCATAAAATCGTCATGAATGTACATGCATGACAGAAAACACGACCTACTGTGACAAACACGTATCATCACGAAAGTGTATTTTTTTGTAGTGATTTCTATTAATAAAATCATTTGGTAAATTGCCACAACCTTCTCTACCCGTGAGATCCCATCTTGGGGCCTTTTCCGGCGATCTGCCGGGGGAATCGATCACGGAGGGCTTCTACATCAACACCATAGCCTCTCTGATGAAGCGTGAGTAGTTTACCACAGACCTTCCGGTCCATAGTTATTAGCTAGATGTCTTCTTCTCTCTCTTTGATTCTCAATACAAAGTTCTCCTCGATGTTCTTGGAGATCTATTCGATGTAATATTCTTTTGCGGTGTGTTTGCCGAGATCCGATGAATTGTGGGTTTATGAACAATATTATCTATGAATATTATTTGGGTCTTCTCTGAATTCTTATATGCATGATTTGATATCTTTGCAAGTCTCCTCAAATTATCAGTTTAGTTTGGCCTACTAGATTGATCTTTCTTGCAATGGGAGAAGTACTTAGCTTTGGGTTCAATCTTGCGGTGTCCTTTCCTAGTGACAGTAGGGGCAGCAAGGCACGTATTGTATTGTTTCCATCGAGGATAAAAATATGGGGTTTATATCATATTGCTTAAGTTTATCCCTCTACATCATGTCATCTTGCTTCATGCGTTACTCTGTTCTCATGAACTTAATACTCTAGATGCATGTTGGATAGTGGTCGATGTGTGGAGTAATAGTAGTAGATGCAAAATCGTTTCGATCTACTTGACATGGACGTGATGCCTATATTCATAATCATTGCCTAGATATTCTCATAACTATGCACTTTTCTATCAATGCAGTAATTTGTTCACCCACCGTAATACATGCTATCTTGAGAGAAGCCACTAGTGAAACCTATGGCCCCCAGGTCTCTTTCTTATTATATTGCATCTCTTTTATTTACATCGCTTCTCGTTTACTATTTTTCAATCTTTACTTTCCAATCTATACAACAAAAATACCAAAAATATATATACTTTACTGTCTTTATTAGATCTCACTTTTGTGAGTGACCGTGAAGGGATTGACATCCCCTTTATCGCGTTGGTTGCAAGGTTCTTGATTGTTTTTGCAGGTACTAGGTGACTTGTGCATTGTCTCCTACTGGATTGATACCTTGGTTCTCAAAAACTGAGGGAAATACTTATGCTACTTTGCGGCATCACCCTTTCCTCTTCAAGGGAAAACCAACACATGCTCAAGAGGTAGCAAGAAGGATTTCTGTCGCCGTTGCTGGGAAGATCTATGCCAAGTCAAGACATACCAAGTACCCATCATAAAATCTTCTCCCTCGCATTACATTATTTGCCATTCACCTCTCATTTTCCTCTCCCCCACTTCTAAGACGATTTTCGAAAACCTTTGCCTTTTTCTTCGCCCCTCTTCCGTTCGTCTCTTTTCGCTTGCTTCTTGTGTGCTTGTGTGTTGGATTGATTGTTTGTCACGATGGCTCAAGATAATACCAAATTGTGTGACTTTTCCAATGCCAACAACAATGATTTTATTAGTACTCCGATTGCTCCTACTACCGATGCCGAATCTTGTGAAATTAATACCGCTTTGTTGAATCTTGTTATGAAAGATCAATTTTCTGGCCTTCCTAGTGAAGATGCCGCTACCATCTAAACAACTTTGTTGATTTGTGTGATATGCAAAAGAAGAAAGATGTGGATAATGATATTGTTAAATTGAATATATTTCCGTTTTTGCTTAGAGATCGTGCTAAAACTTGGTTCTCTTCTTTGCCTAAAAATAGTATTGTTTCATGGAAAAAGTGCAAAGATGCTTTTATCTCTAAGTATTTTCCTCCTGCTAAGATCATCTCTCTTAGGAACGATATTATGAATTTTAAGCAACTTGATCATGAGCATGTTGCACAAGCTTGGGAGAGGATGAAATTAATGATACGTAATTGCCCTATTCATGGTTTGAATTTGTGGATGATTATACAAAAAAATTATGCCGAATTGAATTTTTCTTCTAGAAATCTTTTAGATTCGGCCGCGGAAGGCACTTTTATGGAAATCACTTTAGGAGAAGCTACTAAACTCCTAGACAATATTATGGTTAATTATTCTCAATGGCACACCGAAAGACCTAGTAGTTTGAAGAGATTAATGTTTTGAGTGGAAAGATGGATGAACTTATGAAATTGTTTGCTAATAAAAGTGTTTCTTCCGATCCTAATGATATGCCTTTGTCCACTTTGATTGAGAATAATAATGAATCTATGGATGTGAATTTTGTTGGTAGGAACAGTTTTGGTAACAACGCGTATAGAGGAAATTTTAATTCTAGGTCGTTTCCTAATAATTCCTCTAATAATTATGGTAATTCCTACAACAACTATTATGGAAATTTTAATAAGATGCCCTCTGATTTTGAGATTAGTGTTAAAGAATTTATGAGTTTGCAAAAGAATTTCAATGCTTTGGTTGAAGAAAAATTTCTTAAGATTGATGAGTTGGCTAGGAACGTGGATATAATTTCTCTTGATGTTGATTCTTTGAAACTTAGATATATTCCACCTAAGCATGGCATCAATGAGTCTCTCAAAGCCATCAGAATTTCCATTGATGAGTGCAAAGAAAGAACCGCTAGGATGCGTGCTAAAAAAGATTGCTTTGTGAAAGCGTGTTCTTCTAGTTTTCATGATAATAATGATGAAGATCTAAAAGTGATTGATGTGTCTCCTAATAAATCTTTGTTTTCCAATACGAATCTTGAAAAAGATGGGACAGGAGATGAGTCAACTTTAGTTAAAAGGTGTCCCAATGATTCGGAGTTTTTAGATCTTGATGCAAAAATTAATAAAAGTGGGATTGAAGAGGTCAAAACTTTACATAGCAATGAACCCACTATTTTGGATTTCAAGGAATTTAATTATGATAATTGCTCTTTGATAGATTGTATTTCCTTGTTGCAATCCGTGTTAAATTCTCCTCATGCTTATAATCAAAATAAAGCTTTTACTAACCATATCGTTGATGCTTTAATGCAATCCTATGAAGAAAAGCTTGAACAAGAAGTTTCTATCCCTATAAAACTTTATGATGAGTGGGAACCTAATATTAAAATTAAGATTAAAGATTATGAATGCTATGCTTTGTGTGATTTGGGTGCTAGTGTTTCCACGATTCCAAAAACTTTGTGTGATGTGTTAGGTTTCCGTGAATTTGATGATTGTTCTTTAAATTTGCATCTTGCGGATTCCACCATTAAGAAACCTACGGGAAGGATTAATGATGTTCTTATTGTTGCAAATAGGATTTATGTGACCGTAGATTTCATTGTTCTTGATATAGATTGCAATCCTACATGTCCTATTATTCTTGGTAGACCTTTCCTTAGAACGACCGGGGAAATTATTGACATGAAAGAAGGAAATATTAGATTCCAATTCCCGTTAAGGAAAAGGCATGGGACACTTTCCTAGGAAGAATATTAAATTGCCTTATGAATCTATTATGAGAGCCACTTATGGATTGCATACCAAAGATGACAATACCTAGATCTATTCTTGTTTTTATGCCTAGCTAGGGGCGTTAAACGATAGCGCTTGTTGGGAGACAACCCAATTTTATTTTTGTTCTTTACTTTTTGTTACTGTTTAGTAATAAATAATTCATCTAGCCTCTGTTATGATTGTGTTTTTATGTTTTAATTAGTGTTTGTGCCAAGTAAAGCCTTTAGGTTCTTCTTGGGTGATTATTGTTTGATCTTGCTGATAAAAACAGAAAGTATGCGCTCACGAAAATAATTTTAATTTTTTACCAGAGAGCGATAAAATACCAATTCCAACTACAGTAGATCAAAATACAAATTTGCCTGGTCTTCCTAATTTTTCAGAATTTTTGGAGTTACAGAAGTATACAAAACCTACAGATTGTTACAGACTGTTCTGTTTTTGACAGATTCTGTTTTTCGCGTGTTGTTTGCTTATTTTGATGAATCTATGGCTAGTATCGGGGGGTATGAACCATAGAGAAGTTGGAATACAGTAGGTTTAACACCAATATAAATAAAGAATGAGTTCATTACAGTACCTTAAAGTGGTGGTTTATTTTCTTATACTAATGGAGCTCATGAGATTTTCTATTGAGTTTTGTGTTGTGAAGTTTTTTCAAGTTTTTGGGTAAAGATTTGATGGATTTTGGAATAAGGAGTGGCAAGACCCTAAGCTTGGGGATGCCCAAGGCACCCCAAGGTAAAATTCAAGGACAACCAAAAGCCTAAGCTTGGGGATACCCCGGAAGGCATCCCCTCTTTCGTCTTCGTCTATCGGTAACTTTACTTGAGGCTATATTTTTATTCACCACATGATATGTGTTTTGCTTGGAGCGTCTTGTATGATTTGAGTCTTTGCTTTTTAGTTTACCACAATCATCCTTGTTGTACACACATTTTGGTAGAGACACACATGAATCAGAATTTATTAGAATACTCTATATGCTTCACTTATATCTTTTGAGCTAGATAATTTTGCTCTAGTGTTTCACTTATATCTTTTTAGAGCACGACGGTGGTTTTATTTTATAGAAATTATGGATCTCTCATGATTCCCTTATATTATTTTGAGACTCTTTTAGAATAGCATGGTCATTTGCTTTGGCTATAAAATAAGTCCTAGTATGATAGGCATCCAAGATGGGTATAATAAAAACTTCCATATAAAGTGCATTGAATACTATGAGAAGTTTGATTCCTTATGATAGTTTTGAGATATGAAGATGGTGATATAAGAGTCATGCTAGTTGAGTAGTTGTAATTTGAGAAATACTTGTGTTAAAGTTTGTGATTCCCGTAGCATGCACGTGTGGTTAACCGTTATGTGATGAAGTCGGAGCATGATTTATTTTTTGATTTTCTTACTTATGAGTGGCGGTCAGGGACGAGCGATGGTGTTTTCCTACCAATCTATCCCCCTAGGAGCATGCGCGTAATACTTTGTTTTGATAACTAATAGATTTTTGCAATAAGTATGTGAGTTCTTTATGACTAATGTTGAGTCCATGGATTATACGCACTCTCACCCTTACAACATTGCTAGCCTTTCTAGTACCACACAACTTTCGCCGCTACCATAAACCCACCATTTACCTTCCTCAAAACAGCCACCATACCTACCTATTATGCCATTTCCATAGCCATTCCGAGATATATTGCCATGCAACTTTCCACCGTTCCGTTTATTATGACACGCTCCATCATTGTCATATTGCTTCGCATGATCATGTAGTTGACATCGTATTTGTGAAAAAGCCACCGTTCATATTTTTTCATACATGTCACTCTTGATTCATTACGCATCCCGGTACACTGCCAGAGGCATTCATATAGAGTCATATTTTGCTCTAAGTATCGAGTTGTAATTCTTGAGTTGTAAGTAAATAAAAGTGTGATGATCATCATTATTAGAGCATTGTCCCATGTGAGGAAAGGATGATGGAGACTATGATTCCCCCACAAGTCGGGATGAGACTCCGGACGAAAAGAGAGAGAGAGAGAGAACAAGAGGCCAAAAAAAGAGAAAAAGGCCCAAATAAAAAAATAAGAGAAAAAGAGAGAAGGGGCAATGCTACTATCCTTTTTCCACACTTGTGCTTCAAAGTAGCACCATGATCTTCATGATAGAGAGTCTCCTATTTTGTCACTTTCATATACTAGTGGGAATTTTTCATTATAGAACTTGGCTTGTATATTTCAATGATGGGCTTCCTCAAAATGCCCTAGGTCTTCGTGAGCAAGCGAGTTGGATGCACACCCACTTAGTTTCTTTTTGAGATTTCATACACTTATAGCTCTAGTCCATCCGTTGCATGGCAATCCCTACTCACACACATTGATATCGATTGATGGGTATCTCCATAGCAATCGATATGCCTAGTTGATGCGAGACTATCTTCTCCTTTTTGTCTTCTCCACAACCACCATTTTATTCCACCTATAGTGCTATGTCCATGGCTCACGCTCATGTATTGTGTGAAGATTGAAAAAATTTGAGTACATCAAAAGTAGGAAGCAATTGCTTGGATTGTCATCGGGGTTGTGCATGATTTAAATATTTTGTGTGATGAAGATAGATCATAGCCAGACTATATGATTTTGTAGGGATAGCTTTCTTTGGCCACATTATTTTGAGAAGACATGATTACTTTATTACTATGCTTGAAGTATTATTATTTTTATGTCAATATTAAACTTTTATTTTGAATCTTTCGGATCTGAACATTCATGCCACAATAAAGAAAATTACATTGATAATTATGTTAGGTAGCATTCCACATCAAAAATTATATTTTTTTCATTTACCTACTCGAGGACGAGCAGGAATTAAGCTTGGGGATGCTTGATACGTCTCCAACGTATCTATAATTTTGATTGTTCCATGCTATTATATTATCTGTTTTGGAGGTTTAATAAGATTTAATATGCTCTTTTATATTATTTTTTGGACTATCCTATTAACCGGAGGCCCAGTGCCAGTTTTTGTTTTTTTGCCTATTTTAGAGTTTCACAGAAAAGGAATACCAAACGGAATCCAAACGGAATGAAACCTTCGCGATGATCTTTCTTGGACCGAAAGCAAACCAGGGGACTTGGAGTGGAAGGCTGGAACTTCGTGAGGCGGCCACGAGGCAAGAGGGCGCCCCCACCCTTGTGGGCCCCACGTAGCTCCACCGACGTACTTCTTTCACCTATATATACTCTTATACCCTAGATCGATCGCAGAGAGCCACGAAACCACTTCTCCACCACCGCAACCTTCTGTACCCGTGAGATCCCATCTTGGGGCCTTTTCCGGCGATCTGCCGGAGGGGGAATCGATCATGGAGGGCTTCTACATCAACACCATAGCCTCTCCGATGAAGCGTGAGTAGTTTACCATAGACCTTCGGGTGCATAGTTATTAGCTAGATGTATTCTTCTCTCTCTTTGATTCTCAATACAAAGTTCTCCTCGATGTTCTTGGAGATCTATTCGATGTAATATTCTTTTGCGGTGTGTTTGCCGAAATCCGATGAATTGTGGGTTTATGAACAAGATTATCTATGAATATTATTTGGGTCTTCTCTGAATTCTTATATGCATGATTTGATATCTTTGCAAGTCTCCTCAAATTATCGGTTTAGTTTGGCTTACTAGATTGATCTTTCTTGCAATGGGAGAAGTGCTTAGCTTTGGGTTCAATATTGCGGTGTCCTTTCCTAGTGACAGTAGGGGAAGCAAGGCACGTATTGTATTGTTTCCATCGAGGATAAAAATATGGGGTTTATATCATATTACTTGAGTTTATCCCTCTACATCATGTCATCTTGCTTCATGCGTTACTCTGTTCTTATGAACTTAATACTCTAGATGCATGTTGGATAGTGGTCGATGTGTGGAGTAATAGTAGTAGATGCAAAATCGTTTCGATCTACTTGACATGGACGTGATGCCTATATTCATAATCATTGCCTAGATATTCTCATAACTATGCACTTTTCTATCAATTGCTTGGCAGTAATTTGTTCACCCACCGTAATACATGCTATCTTGAGAGAAGCCACTAGTGAAACCTATGGCCCCTGGGTCTCTTTCTTATTATATTGCATCTCTTTTATTTACATCACATCTCGTTTACTATTTTGCAATCTTTACTTTCCAATTTATACAACAAAAATACCAAAAATATTTACTTTACTATCTTTATCAGATCTCACTTTTGCGAGTGACCGTGGAGGGATTGACAACCCCTTTATCGCGTTGGTTGCACGGTTCTTGATTGTTTGTGAAGGTACTAGGTGACTTGTGCGTTGTCTCCTACTGGATTGATACCTTGGTTCTCAAAAACTGAGGGAAATACTTACGCTACTTTGCTGCATCGCCCTTTCCTCTTCAAGGGAAAACCAAGGCATGCTCAAGAGGTAGCATTATGCATCATTGTTCAAACCAATTTTTTTAACAAAGACAAATAGGCTCATGAAAATAGAAGTCCCACTACGTTGCAATATTGCATACATACTGCTATATGAGATAAGAAGAGTGCATGCTTTTAATAGCACATCGTCCTGAAGATTTTGCTTCTCTGTGGTTTTAATAGCAATGGATACTTTCAATGTGGTGAGTTGGCCCACGCTCCCCTTCGTGCTCACCGCCGCGCTCTCGCCTCACGCGCACCTTAGGCCTTGGCCCGCCAACAACTCCGGCAACTGGGGGATCTTGCGCCGCCACAGCCCGCAGCCGTGCCTAGGCGCGAGTTTGGCGGTGGTGATATGGGACTCCTCGCTGCATCTCAACGGGGTGGTGTTTGGGGAGGCGGCGGAAATCCTCTGATCCACTAATGGATGGAGGAGACGGAGCTGCGACGGGTCCAGAGATTCATTGATTGCTATCAGAAGTGGTGCGTTGGGAATGCGCAGCAGCTCGAGCTATGAGAGCGGCAGAGGAGGCGGCGCAGTTGCTGGTGATGACGAGAATGAATCTCACGCCGCGGGAAATGACTAACACCTTGGAGCTGGAGCGAGCCAGCATCTATGCGCTGGGTCAGGAGATTTCCCCTGCACTGATTCTACAGTGGGCGGAGGGGGAGGCGTCCTCTTCCTCACGGCAACAGCGGAGGAGATGGAGGTCGTCCCAAGGGCAACACGCTAATGGAGACAAAAAGGATTGCTCCAGTCAGTAAGTTCCCCTCCCATGCTGCTCTACTTCCAAGCTCAGTTGCTGCTTCTCGCCGGAGGTCACCGTCGCCGCCGCCGTTCACTTTGGTGCCTCCGAGACGACTTGTCAATCAAACTAGGGGCGGTAGGCCTGTGAGGGCCCGTGTGGTCAGGGACTTGGGAGTGGCTTGCAACAAGGCCCGCAATCCTAGCCTCGTTCCTATAAGGAAAAGCACTTTTCCCCAACCTCTCCACCATACCACTATTGAGCTAGATCCAGGGCGGCTAGGTTCGTTAGCGGCCGCGATGCCCCTCCCCCTTCCTTGCTTTGGGTGAGGAGAGATAAATTTGGGAGTGGTTGATGTCTACTACGCAACTTTATTCTTGTAGACACGTGTTGGGCCTCCAAGTGCAGAGTTTTGTAGGGTAGTAGCAATTTTCCCTCAAGTGGATGACCTAAGGTTTATCAATCCGTGAGAGGTGTAGGATGAAGATGGTCTCTCTCAAACGACCCTGCAACCAAATACAAGAAATCTCTTGTGTCCCCAACACACCCAGTTCAATGGCAAATTGTATAGGTGCACTAGTTTGGCGAAGAGATGGTGATAAAAGTGTAATATTGATGGTAGAAATATATTTTTATAATATGAATAAATAAAAACAACAAGGTAGAGTAAATGGGCACAAAAACGGTGTTGCAATGCTTAAAAACAATGCCTAGGGTCCGTACTTTCACCAGTGCAATCTCTCAACAATGCTAACATAGTTGGATCATATGATTATCCCTCAAAGTGCAACAAAGAATCACTCCCGAGTTCCTATTAGCGGAGAACAAAAGATAGGAATTGTTTGTAGGGTACGAAACCACCTCAAAGCTATTCTTTTCGTTCGATCGATTCAAGTGTTCGTACTAAAATAACGCAAAGCTATTTTTCCGTTCGATCTATCCTAGAGTTCGTACTAGAATAACACCAAAGCATATTCATATTCATAATACTCAATCCACACAAAGAACTATAAAGAGTGCCCCAAGATTTCTACCGGAGAAACAAGGACAAGAACGCGAATCAACCCCTATGCATAGATTACCCCAATGTCACCGCGGGAATCCACAAGTAGAGTGCCAAAACATATATCAAGTGAATCAATACGATACCCCATTGTCACCATGAGTATTCAATTGCAAGACATATATCAAGTGTTCTCAAATCCATAAAAGTATTCAATCCGATAACCATGAAATCTCAAAGTAAAAAACTCAATTCATCACAACAATATAGAGAGGGGAAAACACCATATGATCCGACTATATTAACAAAGCCCGTGATACATCAAGATTGTGACATCTCAAGAACATGAGAGAGAGAGAGAGATTAAACACATAGCTACTGGTACAAACCCTCAGCCCGAGGATGGGCTACTCCCTCCTCATCGTGGTGGCCACCGGGATGATGAATATGGCCACCCGAGATGATTCCCCCCTCCGGCAGGGTGCCAGAATGGGTCTAGATTGGTTTTCGGTGGCTATGGAGCCCCGCAACGGCGAAACTTCTGATCTAGGTTAACCCCGAGGGGTTTCGAAATATTTGGGAATTTATAGTGCAAAGAAGGGGTGCGGGAGGCCACCAAGGTGGGCACAACCCACCTGGGCACGCTAGGGAGCCATGGCGTTCCCTGGTGGGTTGTGCCCCCCTCAAGGCACCCCCCAGGTGCAACTCTGGCCCAATGGGTTCCTTTTGGTCCAAACAAAATCTCTGAAAAGTTTCGGGGTGTTTGGACTCCGTTTGATATTGATTTTCTGCGATGTAAAAAACAAGCAAAAAAACAGCAACTGGCCCTGGGCACTGGTTCAATAGTTAGTCCCAAAAAATGATATAAAGTTGCTATAAAATGATTGTAAAACACCCAAGAATGATAAAATAACAGCATTAATACTTCATAAAATTATAGATACGCTGGAGACGTATCAGCATCCCCAAGCTTAATTCCTACTCGTCCTTGAGTAGGTAAATGATAAAAGAAATAATTTATGAAGTGTGAATGCTAGCAAAGTACACAATCTTGATCAATGATAATTTCAATCACTTTTCCTAGCATCATAACAACAATTCTTTCTTATAAAACTTCTCATGTTATAGTAGCAACCAATTGACATGTTAAGGTTCAAACAATGAATTCTCTTGAAACCCAACAAACTATGTTCTGACTCACCAAGCAATTGCAATTCAACTTATTCAACAGAGTTTAAGTAGGAGCTCTGATACGTCTCCAACGTATCTATAATTTTTATTGTTCCATGCTATTATATTATCTGTTTTGGATGTTAATGGGCTTTATTTTACACTTTTATATTATTTTTGGGACTAACCTATTAACCTAAGACCCAGTGCAAATTGTTGTTTTTTTTGCCTATTTCAGTATTTCAGAAAAAAGGAATATCTAATGGAGTCCAAACAAAATGAAACCTTCGGGAGCGTTATTTTTGGAACAAACGTGATCCAGAGGACTTGGAGTGGACGTCAAGCAACCAACGAGGTGGCCACGAGGCAGGGGGCGCGCCTACCCCCTGGGCACGCCCTCCCCACTTGTGGGCCCCTCGTGGATCAACCGACCTACTTCTTCCTCCTATATATGTTCAGATACCCGGAAAACATCCTGGAGCACTACGAAACCCTATGTCCACCGCCGCAACCTTCTGTACCCAAGAGATCCCATCTTGGGGCCTTTTCTGGAGCTCCGCCGGAGGGGGCATTGATCATGGAGGGCCTCTACATCAACTCCATGGCCCCTCCGATGATGTGTGAGTAGTTTACTTCAGACCTTCGGGTCCATAGTTATTGGCTAGATGGCTTCTTCTCTCTCTTTGGATCTCAATACAAAGTTCTCCTCGATCTTCTTAGAGATCTATTCGATGTAACTCTTTTTGCGGTGTGTTTGTCGAGATCCGATGAATTGTGGGTTTATGATCAAGTCTATCTATGAACACTATTTGATTCTTCTCTGAAATCTTTTATGCATGACTGGTTATCTTTGCAAGTCTCTTCGAATTGTCAGTTTGGTTTGCCCTACTAGATTGATCTTTCTTGCAATGGGAGAAGTGCTTAGCTTTGGGTTCAATCTTGCGGTGCTCGATCCTAGTGACAGAAAGGGAGACGACACGTATTGTATTGTTGCCATCGAGGATAAAAAGATGGGGTTTATATCATATTGCTTGAGTTTATCCCTCTACATCATGTCATCTTACCTAAGGCGTTACTCTGTTCTTATGAACTTAATACTCTAGATGCATGCTGGATAGCGGTCGATGTGTGGAGTAATAGTAGTAGATGCAGGCAGGAGTCGGTCTACTTGTCATAAACGTGATGCCTATATACATGATCATGCCTAGATATTCTCATAATTATTCGCTTTTCTATCAATTGCTCGACAGTAATTCGTTCACCCACTATAATACTTATGCTATCTTGAGAGAAGCCACTAGTGAAACCTATGCCCCCCGGGTCTATTCTTCGTTTCCAATCTATTTTACTTTGCAATCTTTGCTTTCAATCTATATCATAAAAATACCAAAAATATTTATCTTATCATTATCATCTCTATCAGTTCTCACTCTCGTAAGTGATCGTGAAGGGATTGACAACCCCTTTATCGCATTGGTTGCGAGGTTCTTATTTGTTTGTGTAGCTATGAGGGACTTGCGTGTGGCCTCCTACTGGATTGATACCTTGGTTCTCAAAAACTGAGGGAAATACTTACGCTACTTTGCTGCATCACCCTTTCCTCTTCAAGGGAAAACCAACGTAGTGCTCAAGAGGTAGCAAGAAGGATTTCTGGCACCGTTGCCGGGGAGTCTACGCATAAGTCAAGACATACCAAGTACCCATCACAAACTCTTATCCCCCGCATTACATTATTTGCCATTTGCCTCTCGTTTTCCTCTTCCCCACTTCACCCTTGCCGTTTTATTCGCCCTCTTTTTCCGTTCGCCTTCTCTTTTCCAGTTTGCTTTTCTCTTGTTTTCTTGTGTGCTAGATTGTTTTCCGCGATGGCTTTGCCTAAAGGTTTTGATCCTCACCTTAAAAGGTTGGAAAAATTGAAAACAACGTTAGAAGTTTTATGTCCTTGCATTTTGAGCATAATAATTTCTTCAGAAATGAGCTTAAAGAACAAAAAAGTTTTATGGGATACATGAATAAAGAGCTCGATGATATGTCTAAAGAATTTTATGGTCTGAAATCCCAGCTCGCTCATCTTTAGAACTTAATAGCCCAAATTTCGGATAAGCAGGCCACCTTAGTTAATAAGATGGCCGCCAAACCGGAAGAATTTGATGATAATAAAGATGAAGATCTAAAATTTATTGATGTTTCACCTATTAAATCTTTGTTTTGGAATATGAATCTTGATAATTATGGGACTGGAGATGAGTCAACTTTAGTTAGAAGGCGTCCCAATGATTCGAAGTTTTTAGATCTTGATGCAAAAATTGATAAAAGTGGGATCGGAGAGGTCAAAACTTTAAATAGCAATGAACCCACTATCTTGGATTTTAAGGAATTTAATTATTATAATTGTTCTTTAATAGATTTTATTTCATTGTTGCAATCCGTGCTAAATTCTCCGCATGCTTATAGCCAAAATAAAGCTTTTACTAAACATATCGTTGATGCTTTAATGCAATCTTATGAAGAAAAGCTTGAATTGGAAGTTTCTTTCCCTGGAAAACTTCATGATGAGTGGGAACCTATTATTAAAATTAAGATTAAAGATCATGAATGCTTTGCTTTATGTGATTTGGGTGCTAGTGTTTTTACGATTCCTAAAACTTTGTGTGATTTGCTAGGTTTTCGTGAATTTGATGATTGTTCTTTAAACTTGCATCTTGCGGATTACACCATTATGAAACCTATGGGAAGAATTTATGATGTTATTATTGTTTCAAATAGGAATTATGTGCCCGTAGATGTCATTCTTCTTCATATAGATTGCAATCCTACATGTCCTATTATTCTTGGCAGACCTTTCCTTAGAACGATTGGTGCAATTATTGATAAGAAGGAAGGGAATATTAGATTCCAATTTCCGTTAAGGAAGGGCATGGAACACTTTCCTAGAAAGAAAATTAAATTACCTTATGAATCTATTATGAGAGACACTTATGGATTGCATACCAAAGATGATAATACCTATATCTATCTTTGCTTTTATGCCTAGCTAGGGGCGTTAAACGATAGCGCTTGTTGGGAGGCAACCCAATTTTTTTGTTTATTTCTTTTTGATTATGTTTAGTAATAAATAATTCATCTAGCCTCTGTTTTGATGTGGTTTTATGCTTTTAATTAGTGTTTGTGCCAAGTAGAACCTTTGGGAAGACTTGAGGAAAGTCTTTGCGATCTTGCTGTAAAAAATAGAAACGTTAGCGCTCACGAGATTTGCTGACATTTTTATTGGAAAGTGCTATTTAGTTAATTATTTTTGCAGATGATTAATAGATAAATTCCTCGCGTCCAGCAATTTATTTTAGAATTTTTGGGGTTCCATAAGTATTCGAAACCTACAGATTACTACAGACTGTTCTGTTTTTGACAGATTCTGTTTTTCGTGTGTTGTTTGCTTATTTTGATGAAACATAGAAAAGTTGGAATAAAGTAGGTTTAACACCAATATAAATAAGGGTTTTTATCATTTATGCCACTAGTTGTGTCCCACTACTCAGTTTTGCCATTAGAAATTACTACTACTCAAAAATGTCATCGTTCCGTGAGATGCTTGCTCAAAAATGCCATTAGATATCTAAAAAATGCCATTGTTCCATTAGATGTTTGCTCAAAAATGCCATTAGACATCCTTATTGTCAAGTCAAACTCGTTGACCATGTTATATGACAAAAACGCCCCTATACCCGCATGCCAGCTCTCTCTATCTCACAATGATAAGTGTGGATCCCACTTGTCAGGAGGAAAAAAGAGAATAATTTTAGACGAAAACAAGAACGTTGCTGGGATCAAGTGGGACCCATACTTTATTGTAGCGAGGCAGAGGGACAGCTGACATGTTGGTCTATAGGTATTTTGGTCATTATAACATGACAAACGAGATTTGAGCTACAGTAATGGTGTCCAGTGGCATTTTTGAGCATGCGTCTAACGAAGAGATGGCATTTTTTAGCAGTTGAAATTCTTAGTGGCAAAACTGAGTAGTGAGACGCAACCGGTGGCATAAATGATAAAAACCCTATAAATAAAGAATGAGTTCATCACAATACCTTGAAGTGGTGGTTTGTTTTCTTTTACTAACGGAGCTCACGAGGTTTTCTTTTAAGTGTTGTGTTGTGAAGTTTTAAAGTTTTGGGTAAAGATTTGATGGATTATGGAACAAGGAGTGGCAAGAGCCTAAGCTTGGGGATGCCCAAGGCACCCCAAGGTAAAATTCAAGGACAACCAAAAGCCTAAGCTTGGGGATGCCCCGGAAGGCATCCCCTCTTTCGTCTTCGTCCATCGGTAACTTTACTTGGAGCTATATTTTTATTCGCCACATGATATGTGTTTTGCTTGGAGCATCTTGTATGATTTGAGTCTTTGCTTTTTAGATTACCACAATCATCCTTGCTGTACACACCTTTTGGGAGAGACACACATGAATTGGAATTTATTAGGATACTCTATGTGCTTCACTTATATCTTTTGAGTTGGATAATTTTTGCTCTAGTACTTCGCTTATATCATTTTGAGAGTCCTTTAGAACAGCATGGTAATTCACTTTGGTTATAAATTTTAAATGCTAAGAGAAGTTGGATGCTTGATAGTTTTTTTGAGATATAAAGGTGGTAATATTAGAGGTGTGCTAGTTGAGTAATTGTGAAATTGATGAATAATTGTGTTGAAGTTGGCAAGTCTCGTAGCATGCACGTATGGTAAACGTTGTGTGACAAATTTGAAGCATGGGGTGTTCTTTGATTTCTTTCCTTATGAGTGGCGGTCGGGGACGAGCGATGGTCTTTTCCTACCAATCTATCCCCCTAGGAGCATGCGCGTAGTGCTTGGTCTTGATGACTTGTAGATTTTTGCAATAAGTATGTGAGTTCTTTATGACTAATGTTGAGTCCATGGATTACACACACTCTCACCCTTCCATCATTGCTAGCCTCTTCGGTACCGTGCATTGCCCTTTCTCACCTTGAGAGTTGGTGCAAACTTCACCGGTGCATCCAAACCCCGTGATATGATACGCTCTATCACACATAAGCCTCCTTATATCTTCCTCAAAATAGCCACCATACCTACCTATTATGGCATTTCCATAGCCATTCCGAGATATATTGCCATGCAACTTTCCACCGTTCCATTTATTATGACATGCATCATCATTGTCATATTGCTTTGCATGATCATGTAGTTGACATCGTATTTGTGGCAAAGCCACCATGCTCAATTTTTCATACATGTCACTCTTGATTCATCGCAATCCTGGTACATTGCCGGAGGCATTCACATAGAGTCATATTTTGTTCTAAGTATCGAGTTGTAATTCTTGAGTTGTAAGTAAATAAAAGTGTGATGATCATCACTAGAGCATTATCCCATGTGAGGAAAGGATGATGGAGACTATGATTCCCCCACAAGTCGGGATGAGACCCCGGACGAAAAAAAGAGGCCATAAAAAAAGAAGGCCCAAATAAAAAAATGAGAGAAAAGGAGAGAAGGGACAATGTTACTATCCTTTTCCCACACTTGTGCTTCAAAGTAGCACCATGATCTTCATGATAGAGAGTCTCTTATTTTGTCACTTTTATATAATAGTGGGAATTTTTCATTATAGAACTTGGCTTGTATATTCCAATGATGGGCTTCCTGAAATGCCCTAGGTCTTCGTGAGCAAGCAAGTTGGATGCACACCCACTTAGTTTCTTTGATGAGCTTTCATATATTTATAGCTCTAGTGCATTCGTTGCATGGCAATCCCTATTCCTTGCATTGACATTAATCGGTGGGCATCTCCATAGCCCATTGATTAGCCGCGTCAATGTGAGACTTTCTCCCTTTTTGTCTTCTCACACAACCTCAATCATCATATTCTATTCCACCCATAGTGCTATGTCCATGGCTCACACTCATATATTGTGTAAAAGTTGAAAGAGTTTGAAAATGCTAAGTATGAAACAATTGATTGGCTTGTCATCGGGGTTGTGCATGATGGGAGAATTTTGTGTGACGAAAATGAAGCATGGCCAAACTGTATGACTTTGTAGGGATAAGTTTTCTTTGGCTATGGTATTTTGGTAAGACATAATTGCTTGATTAGCATACTTGGAGTATTACTATTTTTCTGTCAACAATAAACTTTTATCTTGAATCTTTCAGATCTGAACATTCATGCCATAATAGAGAAAAATACATTGAAGAACATGCTAGAAAGCATTCCACATCAAAAATTCTGTTTTTATCATTTACCTACTCGAGGACGAGCATGAATTAAGCTTGGGGATGCTGATATGTCTCCATCGTATCTATAATTCTTGATTGTTCCATGCTATTATATTATCTGTTTTGGATGTTAATGGGCTTTATTTTACACTTTTATATTATTTTTGGGAAAACTTTGTTTTTGCCACTCTAGTTTTTGCCTATTTTGCTTATGCCACTCTAGAATTTGACATATCACTTTTGCCACTTTTAGTTTTTGACAATGCATCACAAATGCCTTTCCGTGGCAAAAGCAATAACTTTTCATTTCGCTTTTGCCACTCTTAGATTTTGACAATGTATCACAATTGCCACTCTAAAATTTTGCTTTTGCCACGGAATGGCAATTGTGATGTATTATCAAAAACTAAGAGTGGCAAAAGTGAAATGTCAAATTCCAGAGTGGCATAAGCAAAGTTGGCAAAAACTAGAGTGGCAAAAACAAAGTTTTACCATTATTTTTGGGACTAACCTATTAACCCAAGGCCCAGTGCAAATTGTTGTTTTTTTGGCTATTTCAGAATTTCATAGAAAAGGAATATCAAACGGAGTCCAAACGGAAAGATGAAGGAAATATGCCCTAGAGGCAATAATAAAGTTATTACTTATTTCCTTATATCATGATAAATGTTTATTATTCATGCTAGAATTGTATTAACCGGAAACATAATACATGTGTGAATACATAGACAAACAGAGTGTCACTAGTATGCCTCTACTTGACTAGCTCATTAATCGAAGATGGTTATGTTTCCTAGCCATAGACATGAGTTGTCATTTGATTAACAGGATCACATCATTAGGAGAATGATGTGATTGACTTGACCCATTCCATTATCTTAGCACTTGATCGTTTAGTTTGTTGCTATTGCTTTCTTCATAACTTATACATGTTCCTATGACTATGAGATTATGCAACTCCCGTTTACCGGAGGAACACTTTGTGTGCTACCAAACATCACAACATAACTGGGTGATTATAAAGGTGCTCTATAGGTGTCTCCAAAGGTACTTGTTGGGCTGGCGTATCTCGAGATTAGGATTTGTCACTCCAATTGTCGGAGAGGTATCTCTGGGCCCTCTCGGCAATGCACATCACTTAAGCATTGCAAGCATTGCAACTAATAAGTTAGTTGTGGGATGATGTATTACGGAACGAGTAAAGAGACTTGCCGGTAACGAGATTGAACTAGGCATTGAGATACCAACGATCGAATCTCGGGCAAGTAACATACCGATGACAAAGGGAACAGCGTATGTTGTTATGCGGTCTGACCGATAAAGATCTTCGTAGAATATGTGGGAGCCAATATGAGCATCCAGGTTCCGCTATTGGTTATTGACCGGAGACATGTCTCGGTCATGTCTACATAGTTCTCGAACCCGTAGGGTCCGCACGCTTAAAGTTTCGGTGACGATTGTATTATGAGTTTATGTGATTTGATGTATCGAAGGTAGTTCAGAGTCCCGGATGAGATCGGGGACATGACGAGGAGTCTCGAAATGGTCGAGACATAAAGATCGATATGTTGGACGACTATATTCGGACATCGGAAAGGTTCCGAGTGATTCGGGTATTTTTGAGGGTACCGGGGAGTTACGGGAATACGAGGAAGAAGTAATGGGCCTCATGGGCCAAGTGGTGGAAGAGAGGAGGCAGGGCGCGCGGCCCCCCTAGCCCAAACCGAATTGGACTAGGGGGCCGGCCCCCCTTTCCTATTTTTCCTCCTTCTCCTTCCTTCTCCTTCTCCTCCTTCCTTTCCTCCTCCTAGTAGGAGTAGGAAAGGGGAGTCCTACTCCTACTAGGAGGAGGACTCCTCCTCCTGGCGCGCCCATAGAGGGCCGGCCGGCCTCCCCCTTGCTCCTTTATATACTGGGGCAGGGGGGCACCTCTAGATACACAAGTTGATTAGTTGATCTCTCCCAGCCATGTGCGGTGCCCCCCTCCACCATATTCCACCTCGGTCATATCATAGCGGTGCTTAGGCGAAGCCCTGCGTCGGTAGCAACATCATCACCGTCACCACGCCGTCGTGCTGACGGAACTATCCCTGAAGCTCCGATGGATCGGAGTTCGCGGGACGTCATCGATCTAAACGTGTGCTGAACTCGGAGGTGCCGTGCGTTCGGTACTAGGATCGGTCGGATCGTGAAGATGTACGACTACATCAACCGCGTTGTGCTAATGCTTCCGCTTTCAGTCTACGAGGGTACGTGGACAACACTCTCCCCTCTCGTTGCTATGCATCACCATGATCTTGTGTGTGCGTAGGAATTTTTTTGAAATTACTACGTTCCCCAACAAAAGAAACCTTCGGGAGCGTGATTTTCGCAACAAACATGATCCAGAGGACTTGGAGTGGACGTCAAGCAACCAACGAGGTGGCCACGAGTCAAGGGGCGCGCCTACCCCCTCGGAGCGCCCTCCCCCTCGTGGCTCAACTGACCTACTTCTTCCTCCTACATATGCTCACATACCCTGAAAACATCCTGGAGCACCATGAAACCCTATTTCCACCGCCGCAACCTTCTGTACCCAAGAGATCCCATCTTGGGGCCTTTTATGGAGCTCCGTCGGAGGGGGCATTGATCACAGAGGGCCTCTACATCAACTCCATGGCCCCTCCGATGATGTGTGAGTAGTTTACTTCAGACCTTCAGGTCCATAGTTATTAGCTACATGGCTTCTTCTCTCTCTTTGGATCTCAATACAAAGTTCTCCTTGACCTTCTTGGAGATCTATTTGATGTAACTCTTTTTGCGGTGTGTTTTTCGAGATCCAATGAATTGTGGGTTTATGATCAAGTCTATCTATGAACAATATTTGATTCTTCTCTGAAATCTTTTATGCATGATTGGTTATCTTTGCAAGTCTCTTCAAATTATCAGTTTGGTTTGGCCTACTAGATTGATCTTTCTTGCAATGGGAGAAGTTCTTAGCTTTGGGTTCAATCTTGCGGTGCTCGATCCCAGTGACAGAAAAGGAAACGACACATATTGTATTGTTGCCATCGAGGATAAAAAGATGGGGTTTATATCATATTGCTTGAGTTTATCCCTCTACATCATGTCATCTTACCTAAGGCGTTACTCTGTTCTTATGAACTTAATACTCTAGATGCATGCTGGATAGCGGTCGATGTGTGGAGTAATAGTAGTAGATGTAGGCAGGAGTTGGTCTACTTATCACGGACGTGATGCCTATATACATGATCATGCCTAGATATTCTCATAATTATTCATTTTTCTATCATTTGCTCGACAGTAATTTGTTCACCCACCGTAATACTTATGTTATCTTGAGAGAAGCCACTAGTGAAACCTATGGCCCCCGGGTCTATTCTTCATCATATAAGTTTCCAATCTATTTTACTTTGCAATCTTTGCTTTCAATCTATGTCATAAAAATACCAAAAATATTTATCTTATCATTATTATCTCTATCAGATCTCACTCTCATAAGTGACCGTGAAGGGATTGACAAGCCCTTTATGGCGTTGGTTGCGAGGTTCTTATTTGTTTGTGTAGCTACGAGGGACTTGTGTGTGGCCTCCTAATGGATTGATACCTTGGTTCTCAATAACTGAGGGAAATACTTACGCTACTTTGCTGCATCACCCTTTCCTCTTTAAGGGAAAACCAACGCAGTGCTCAAGAGGTAGCAAGCTTCACATACTCAACCATCATATAGTCTTCTATGATTGCTAACACTCACCATGTACACATGGGGAAAATGTTTCAATTGGACACATAGAAATATAGGGGCTTATTGTTTTGCCTCCCAACGTATTCACCTCAAGGGTGATGTCAACAATAATAACTCATGCTACCCATATTCAACTAGACATATGTGCCTAGATGTTTCCTCACCACATGATGCTTGCCAAAAGAGAAAAATAAAAATGAATAGAGAGAAAAACTTTGACTCTTTGCATAAAAGTAAATACATAAAAGTAAAAGATATGCCCTTCGCAGGGGGAAGTAGGGATTTGTAGAGGTGCCAGAGCTCAAAGCGAAAAACTTATAGATAAAAACATTTTGGGAGGTGTATCCATCCCACCAATGAAAATGGCTTAGAGTTCCCAACACTTTCCATGCTAGATATATCATAGGCGATTCCCAAACAGAAAATAAAGTTTATTCCTTTTTCCACCATACTTTCACTTTCCATGGCTAACTGTATCCACAGGTGCCCTCCATACCAACACTTTCCAAGGAATTTATTATTTGACAACATAAAGTAAATTCATTTTTGCATTTCGGGACTAGGCATCCCTAATACCTTTGCCTTCCTCTCGTGCAATGACAAGTGAATAAACACTCATCCCTAATAGCATGGAAAATATTAGCCACCCCTCACCGCTCCGCGAGCGAAACAAACACACAAAAGAGAAGTTTATTTTGAAAATTAGAGATGGCACATGCAAATTTGCTTAGAACGGCAAAAGAATACCGCATATAGGTAGATATAGTGGACTCATGAAAATAAGATTTGGGTTTAAGGGTTTTTGGATGCACAAGTAGTATCTCTACTTGCTGCGGACTTTTTGGCTAGCAAAGATGGGGGGCAAGCACCACATGTTGAAGGATCTATGACAATATAACTTCTATGTGAATATGAACAAACATAAACCATTACATTGTCTTCCTTGTCCAACGTCAACAATTTTGGCATATAATATTTTGATGGGGGATCACAATCACAAAAGATTTCCATGATAGTGTATTTATATGTGAAAGTTTTCTTCCTTATATTAATTATGGGAAAACTTTGTTTTTGCCACTCTAGTGTTTGCCCATTTTGCTTATGCCACTCTAGAATTTGATATCTCACTTTTGCCACTCTTAACTTTTGACAATACATCACAAATGCCATTTAGTGGCAAAAACGATAATTTTTCATTTCACTTTTGCCACTCTTAGGTTTTGCAATGTATCACAATTGCCACTCTAAAATTTTTGCTTTTGCCACTGAATGTCAAAATTGATATATTGTCAAAAGCTAAGAGTGGCAAAAGTGAAATGTTAAATTCTAGAGTGGCATAAGCAAAATGGGCAAAAGCTAGAGTGGCAAAAACAAAGTTTTCCCATTAATTATTCATGAATTGCTTGTATGACCAATATTGTGATTGTCAAGCCTCAAAAGATTTCACTTTCTAAACCCAATGTGAAGCTACCACTAGGCATGATATGATTTCAACTTCATGACATTCAATTTATTCAACAATTTACTCATAGGATATAAGTGAAGCACAAGAGTAAATGGCATAGAAAAGAGCTTCATTGATGGGTTGTGAATGTCGCTTACTTAGCCTCCCTGGCAATTATTAGAGGACTCTATTTTATTTAAAAAACTTTCAGATCTAAGTAATTTATTAAAACAGCAAGCAAAACAAAATAAAATGACATTCTAAGAATAGCACAACTCATGTGAAGAAGCAAAAACTTAGGCTAAACTGATACTAACCGATAATTGTTGAAGAAGAAGGGTGGGATGCCTACCGGGGCATCCCCAAGCTTAGATGCTTGAGACTTCTTGAATATTGTCTTGGGATGCCTTGGGCATCCCCAAGCTCTAGCTTTTGTGTCTCCTTAATTCTTCTCATATCACGGTTTTCCTAAATCTCAAAAGCTTCATCCACACAAAACTCAACAAGAACTCGTGAGATAAGTTAGTATAAACTAATGCAAAACCCTTATCATTCTCTACTGTAGCAAATCACTAAAATTATTATTCAACATTTCATACTAAATGCCTCTGCATATTTAATAATCCTATACTCAAATAGAATCATTAAACAAGCAAACATATGCAAACAATGCAAACATAACAGCAATCTGCCAAAACAGTACAATCTGTAAAGAATGCAAGAGTATCAATACTTATTCAACTCCAAAAATTATGAAAATTTACCACACTGTAGAAAATTTATCAGATCTCATTTTGAAAACAGTTTCAACACTTCATCACATTCTGGCTTTTCTAGGGAATTTTTGTAACACTTTATGTTTTCAAACAGCAACATGTATACTTGCAAAATAAGCATAGTAAAGGCTATCAATGCCACTTTTATTGAAATATAAGATGAAAAACATTATTCTAAATAACATAAATCAAATCCTAACAAAATAAATTGACGCTCCAAGCAAAACACATATCATGTGACGAATGAAAACATAGCTCCAAGTGAGGTTACCGATAATGTTGGAGACGAAAGATGGGATGCCTTCCGGGGCATCCCCAAGCTTAGTTGCTTGGATCTTCCTTGAATATTACCTTGGGGTGACTTGGGCATCCCCAAGCTTAGGGTCTTGTCACTCCTTATTCTCCTCATATCGACATCTCACCCAAAACTTGAAAACTTCAATCACACAAAACTTAATGGAACTTCGTGAGATAGGTTAGTATGATAAAGAGCAAACCATTTCACTTTTGGGTACTTTCAAAGACAAGATTCATAATTGTTATCACACAATGCCTACTATAGCATATCATTTCCACAATTTATATTGAGCAATATAAGCCATAGAAACTAGAAAACAAGCAAACTATGCATTGAAAAACAGAATCAGTCAAAAACAGAACAATCTGTAGTAATCTGTACTCAAACCATACTTATGCTACTCCAAAAATTCTGAAAAATTAGGACCACGTGAGAAATTTGTATATTAATCTTCTGCAAAAATAATAAACTCAATATCTCTCTTCTGTTAAAAACTAGAATTATTTTCGTGAGCGTAAAAGTTTCTATTTTTTAGCAAGATCAAAGCAACTATCACCCAACAAGATCCTAAAGGCTTTACTTGGCACTTTATTGAAACAAAAGCTATAAAATATGATTACTACAGTAGCATAATCATGCGAACACACAAAAACAGAAGGTAAAAGTGTTGGGTTGTCTCGCAACAAGCGCTTTTCTTTAATGCCTTTTAAGCTAGGCATGATGATTTCAATGATGCTCGCATAAAAGATAAGAATTGAAACATAACAAGAGCACCATGAATCATAAGACTAGCACATTTAAGTCTAACCCACTTCCCATGCATAGGGATTTTGTGATCAAACAACTCATGGGAACAAGAATAAACTAGCATAGGAAGGCAAAATAAGCATAACTTCAAAATTTTCAACATAAAGAGAGTAAACTTGATATTATTGCAATTCCTACAAGCATATGTTCCTCCCTCATAATAATTTTCAGTGGCATCATGAATGAATTCAACAATATAACTATCACATAAAGCATTATTTTCATGATACATAAGCATAGAAATTTTCTTATTCTCCACATAAGCAAATTTGTTCTCATCAATAGTAGTGGGAGCAAACTCAACAAAATAACTATCATGAGAGTGAAAATTAAAATCATGATGACAAGTTTCATGGTTATCATTATTCTTTATAGCATAAATGTCATCACCATAATCATCATAAATAGCAACTTCGTTATCATAGTCAATTGAAGCCTCATCCAAAATGGTGGATTCATCACTAAATAAAGTCACGACCTCTCCAAATCCACTTTCATCATTATAATCATCATAAATAGGAGGCATGCAATCATTATAACAAATTTGCACATCAAATCATGGGGGACTAAAAATATCATCTTCATCAAATATAGCACCCCAAGCTTATGGCTTTGCACATCATTAGCATCATGGATATTCAAAGAGTTCATACAAACAACATTGCAATCATACTCATCATTTATACCAATCATTCTATTGACTTCTTTTTCTAACAATTGAGCACAACTTTCCGAATCATCATTTTCAAGAAAGATATTATAAAGACGATCAATAATATGATGCAACCTCAATTCCATTTTTTGTAGTTTTCTTTTATAAACCAAACTAGTGATAAAACAAGAAACTAAAAGATTCAATTGCAAGATATAAAGATATACCTTCAAGCACTCACCTCCCTGGCAACGGCGCCAGAAAAGAGGTTGATGTCTACTACACAACTTTATTCTTGTAGACACATGTTGGGCCTCCAAGCGTAGAGTTTTGTAGGACAATAGTAATTTTCCTTCAAGTGGATGACCTAAGGTTTATCAATCGGTGAGAGGTGTAGGATGAAGATGGTCTCTCTCAAACGACCCTGTAACCAAATACAAGAAATCTCTCGTGTCCCCAACACACCCAATACAATGGCAAATCGTATAGGTGCACTAGTTCGGCGAAGAGATGGTGATAAAAGTGTAATATTTATGGTAGAAATATATTTTTATAATCTGAATAAATAAATAAAACAGCAAGGTAGCAAATAGTAAACGGGCACAAAAACGGTGTTGCAATTCTTAAAAACAAGGCATACAGTCCGTACTTTCACTAGTGCAATCTCTCAACAATTCTAACATAGTTGGATCATATGATTATCCCTCAAAGTGCAACGAAGAATTACTCCCGAGTTCCTATTAGCAAGAACAAAAGATAGGAATTGTTTGCAGGGTACGAAACCACCTCAAAGCTATTCTTTCCGTTCGATCTATTCAAGAGTTCGTACTAAAATAACGCAAAGCTATTTTTCCGTTCGACCTATCCTAGAGTTCGTACTAGAATAACACCAAAGCATATTCATATTCATAATACTCAATCCACACAAATAACTATAAAGAGTGCCCCAAGATTTCTACCGAAAAAACAAGGACAAGAACACGCATCAACCCCTATGCATAGATTACCCCAATGTCATCGCGGGAATCCACAAGTTGAGTGCCAAAACAACTATCAAGTGAATCAATAGGATACCCCATTGTCACCACGAGTATTCAATTGCAAGACATATATCAAGTGTTCTCAAATCCATATAAGTATTCAATCTGATAACCACGAAATCTCAAAGGGAAAAACTCAATTCATCGCAACAAGATAGAGAGGGGAAAACACCATATGATCCGACTATATTAACAAAGCCCGTGATACAACAAGATCGTGACATCTCAAGAACACGAGAGAGAGAGATTAAACACATAGCTACTGGTACAAACCCTTAGCCCCGAGTTTGGACTACTCCCTCCTCATCGTGGTGGCCGCCGGGATGATGAAGGTGGCCACCGGAGATGATTCCCCCCTCTGGCAGGGTGCCGGAACGGGTCTAGATTGGTTTTCGGTGGCTACGGAGCTCTGCGGTGATGGAACTTCTGGTCTAGGTTAACCCCGAGGGGTTTCGGAATATTTGGGAATTTATAGTGCAAAGAAGGGGTGCGGGAGGCCACCAAGGTGGGCACAACCCACCTGGGCGCGCAGGGGGCCCTGGCGCGCCCTAGTGGGTTGTGCCCCCCTCGGGGCACCCCCCAGGTGTAGCTCTGGCCCAATGGGTTCCTTTTGGTCCAAAAAAATCTTCGTAAAGTTTCATGGTGTTTGGACTCCGTTTGATATTGATTTTCTGCGATGTAAAAAACAAGCAAAAACATCAACTGGCACTGGGCATGGGTCAATAGGTTAGTCCCAAAAAATGATATAAAGTTGCTATAAAATGATTGTAAAACACCCAAGAATGATAAAATAATAGCATGAATACTTCATAAATTATAGATACGTTGGAGACGTATCAATGATCAATTTACTGCTTCCGACTGCTTCCCTATCGGCGCTGCTGATCAACGCATCAAGCCTAAGATGTTCAGTTTATCTGCTGATTTCTGGTCAAAGCGTGAAGGGAGAGCGACATACGCTGAGGGGTCTTGTAAGATGGTTGGCGCTGGATCAGGACAGGGTGCACGGGGAGGAAGAAACGTTGGTGGCCGGGGACGCACCGATGGGATTCATCCCCCTACCCAGGTCAATCCTACCCCTCCCACTGCTCCCCCTGCTCGTCCCCCTTTGACTCAACATCAAGAAGCCCCTCCTATATCCATCTATGCCAAGCCGCCTATTTTTCCTATGGCCTCGGGTACGCAGATGATGTATCCTCAGATGGGGTAGATGTTCCCAGGCTATCCCCTGGGTTCCGACAGTATGCTGCTAATCCTTGGCCACAGAATCAACATCAAATGCAGTATTCGTTCATGGCTCCCAATCAGTGTTCTCCCATGCCTTACCCCCAAGGGGTCCTCCAACCTACGACTACTGGTAGTGGGTCTGCTCCTGGCAGTGGACAAGTTGGTCAGAGCAAGAACAAGAAGAAGCAGAAGAATACTGCAGGAAAGAAACCTATCAAGTCTGATGCTGGTCCTGCTTCCCATCAACTTACCCTACCTGAAGTGGAACCTGAGTCTTATAATGTAGTTGGGGCCATCTGCTATAACTATGGGCTGCCTGGACATTTTGTAGGAATGTGTCAGTTACCAAAAAAATGCTTCATGTGTTCTGTGCCCGGGCACCACATGGATGCTTGCCCCATGTGGTACAAACCTTACCCAACTACTCAGTTCTGGGGCAATGCAGGGAATGGCCTGGGCTTCTTTCATATTGAGGCAGGTGAAAAATGCAATAGTGACTGGCTGAATTTTGGTAATGTGGGTCTGGTGGTCATTGAAGAGGGGGAGATTTCTGTTGAGGAATTGGGTGCTTTCTTTGCCATTATGTGGAAAACCAATTGGCCTTGGCAGATTAGAGCTTATGATGACTCCCAATACCTTGTCAGATTCCCTCCCAACAAAAAGATCACTGACCTAGTTGCTTATGACTCCATCAACCTCAAGAAGAAAGGGGTGTCCATTTCTTTCAAGAATTGGCATGGGCATGTGTCTACTTATGATTCTCTAAGTGAGATATGGATAGATATTGTGGGCCTACCTCCTGTATGGTGCTCTTGGTCTGTGATAGCTCAAGTTGCTGCTACTCTAGGGTCATCACCAATATAGATTGGCATGGCATTTTTAGATGTTTCTATGAAGTTGTGAGAGTACAGGTTGCTGTCAGATATCCTTCCCTGATTCCAAGAGACAGACTGTTTGAGATTCACCAAGAGTTGTTCCTTCTTACGTTTAAAGTTGATGAGGAGGCTCCTGTTGTTTTTGATAACCCTTCAGATCCTTCTGATCCTAAGGAAGATGAGGAAGATAGTAACAAGAAGCAGGAGGATGAGGATGATTATAGAAATGATGACTTGTTGGGGGAAGATATGGAACATGACCTGGACACTAGCAGGAAGAACTCTAATGTTAGACCTAGACCTACCTCTGCTCCTAGCGGGTCTAGAAACAAAATCTACACCTCTGCTACTTCCTCTCCTCCTGTTCCGTCCTCAAAAAAGACTATAGATAACAACAGTCCTTTGGAGAGATTAGTTTTTCTGGAAATTCAAGATGCTCCTCTGACTAAAAGTTACCTCCAGGCTGTTAAGAGAACTCCAGCTGAGAATATTGGTACTGTTCTATTACCAGAATTTGATGCTGCTGTCAAAAATGGAGATCTCAACAAAGACTATGCTACTGCCCAACATGGGGGTTTAATCCCCTGCCCTGCTCCTTCTGCTATCCTTAAAGCTGGTGGAGATAAATGGGGCCCTGTCATATCCACTAGGATGAGCAACAAGATAAAAAGGGATGGGAAGCCAGCCTTGATCAAAGCTCAAGAGATTAAGCAGGTGAAAAATTTGGAGATTCCTAGAGGTAATAAATCCAAAGCTTGTCATAATTATTTTGCTTATCTGGATAATTCCAATCTAGTTTCTAAAGCTCTCAAAGCCGGCATTGCTTTGGGAGATAATCCCTCCCAAGTAGATAACAATGTTGAAGCTATTAAAAATCTTGAGCTAGATAGGCTAGATAAATTTAAGCAGGATAATCCTGATATGTTCCTCCCTAGAGACATTGATGTCACCATGGATGAATATTTCTCTAATTATTCTTCTACTGTTCCTATTTCTATTCTAAACACTAACTTGGATCAAAACTCGGTGCCAATTATGGGTGATGAGTCTGGTGATGCCTCCCCTTGGATGGAGGTCATCAGCCAGAGATCCAAAAAGTGTCAAGCTAAACTTATATCTAGATTTAAATGATAGGAATGTGAGAGGCCTTAATGGACCTCAAAAAAATTCTAAAGTGCAGGCGCTCATTAGAGCTCACTGCCCTGACTTTATATGCTTGTCTAAAACCAAGAAATCTGAGTTCAATATCACTCAATTAGAGGCTATTGACTCTAGGAATGGCTTCATTTGGAACTGGCTCCCTGCCAACAACACAACTAGTGGTATTTTGGCGGGAGTCAAGGAGGATAATTTGAGATTATTGGCTTGTGATATTCATACATTCAGTATCTCTTGTTTGCTAAAGAATAAGTGTAATAACATTGTTTGGAGGCTGATTTCTATATATGGTTCTGCTTATGATAACTTTAAATTAGACTTTATCAATGAACTGCATAACCTCCTAGATAGCTGGACTGGCCCCACTATTGTAGGAGGTGACTGATACGTCCATTTTGCATCATGTTTTATTACTGTTATTTAAGATGTTTTAGTCCATAATAATGCTTTTTGGAGTAATTCTAATGCCTTTTCTCTCATAATATGCAAGATACATGATACGTCTCCGTCGTATCTACTTTTCCAAACACTTTTGCCCTTGTTTTGGACTCTAACTTGCATGATTTGAATGGAACTAACCCAGACTCACGCTGTTTTCAGCAGAATTGCCATGGTGTTATTTATGTCCAGAAACAAAAGTTCTCGGAATGACCTGAAACTCCACGGAGATTATTTTTGGAAATAATAAAAAATACTGGCAAAGAATCAAGGCTAGGGGGCCCACACCCTAGCCACGAGGGTGGGGGGCATGCCCCCTGCCTCATGGGCCCCCTGGAGCTCCACCGACCTCAACTCCAACTCCATATATTCGTGTTCGGGGAGAAAAAAATAAAGGAGAAGGATTCATCGCGTTTTACGATACAGAGCCGCTGCCAAGCCCTAAACTCTCTTGGGAGGGCTGATCTGGAGTCCGTTCGGGGCTCCGGAGAGGGGAATCTGTTGCCGTCATCATCATCAAGCATCCTCCATCACCAATTTCATGATGCTCACCGCCGTGCGTGAGTAATTCCATCATAGGCTTGCTGGACGGTGATGGGTTGGATGAGATTTATCATGTAATCGAGTTAGTTTTGTTAGGGTTTGATCCCTAGTATCCACTATGTTCTGAGATTGACGTTGCTATGACTTTGCTATGCTTAATGCTTGTCACTAGGGCCCGAGTGCCATGATTTCAGATCTGAACCTATTATGTTTTCATCAATATATGAGAGTTCTTGATCCTATCTTGCAAGTCTATAGTCACCTACTATGTGTTATGATCCGGCAACCCCGAAGTGACAATAATCGGGACCACTCCCGGTGATGACCGTAGTTTGAGGAGTTCATGTATTCACCATGTGTTAATGCTTTCGTCCGGTACTCTATTAAAAGGAGGCCTTAATATCCCTTAGTTTCTGCTAGGACCCCGCTGCCATGGGAGGGTAGGACAAAAGATGTCATGCAAGTTCTTTTCCATAAGCACGTATGACTATATTCGGAATACATGCCTACATTACATTGATGAATTAGAGCTAGTTCTGTGTCACCCTATGTTATGACTGTTACATGATGAACCACATCCAGCATAATTCTCTATCACCGATCCATTGCCTACGAGCTTTCCATATATTTTTCTTCGCTTATTTACTTTTTGGTTGCTATTGTTGTCATCACTACAAAATACCAAAAACATTACTTTTGCTACTGTTACTTTTGCCATCATTACCACTACTATCATATTACTTTGCTACTAAACACTTTGCTGCAGATATTAAGTTTCCAGGTGTGGTTGAATTGACAACTCAGCTGCTAATAATTGAGAATATTCTTTGGCTCCCCTTGTGTCGAATCAATAAATTTGGGTTGAATACTCTACCCTCAAAAACTGTTGCGATTCCCTATACTTGTGGGTTATCAAGACTATTTTCTGGCGCCGTTGCCGGGGAGCATAGCTCTATTGTTTGAGTCACTTGGGATTTATATCTGCTTATCATTATGAAGAACTTGAAAGATCCAAGAACCAAGATTTGTCCCTCAACTACGAGGGGAGGTAAGGAACTGCCATCTAGCTCCGCACTTGATTCACCTTATGTTTTGAGTAAGCTTGCGACACCTAGACCTGCTTCTGCTATTAATTCTGATATGTTGCATATTATCGATGATGCCACTTCTTCTATGCATGATACTTATGATGAAACTACTTCTATGCTTGATACTACTGTGCCACTTGGTGAATTTCTTGATGAACAACTTGCTAGGGGTAGAGAGAATGAAATTATTGAAACTGATAATATTAATGAAAGTGATGATGAAGGCTCTCCTAATAAATATGAATTGCCTGTTATGCCTAAGGGCTATGTTATGGATGAAGAAACTAAAAGAGACTTTCTTTCTTGCAATGATATAAGTGATCTTAAGAAATTATTAGCTAAGCTTAAACAAAAAACTCTGAATGCTAGAATGAAATATGATCCTGCTTATGCTACTTCACATATCTTTGTTACTGATAAGGATTATGAATTCTCTATTGATCCTGATATAATTACTTTGGTTGAATCTGATCCTTTTTATGGCTATGAATCTGAAACTGTTGTGGCACATCTTACTAAATTAAATGATATAGCCACCCTGTTCACTAACGATGAGAGAACTCGCTACTTTTATATCCCTAAAATATTTCCGTTCTCATTAAAGGATGATGCTAAGATATGGTTTAATTCTCTTGATCCTGGTTGTGTGCGTAGTCCCCAGGATATGATTTATTACTTCTCTGCTAAATATTTCCCTCCTCATAAGAAACAAGCTGCCTTAAGGGATATATATAATTTTGTGCAAATTGAAGAAGAGAGTCTCCCACAAGCTTGGAGGAGGCTTCTCCAATTACTTAATGATTTGCCTGATCATCTTCTTAAGAAAAATGAAATACTTGATATCTTTTATAATGGACTAACTGATGCTTCCAGAGATTACCTGGATAGTTGTGCTGGTTCTGTTTTCAAGGAAAGAACACCGGATGAAGCTGAAATTCTATTGAATAATATGTTTACAAATGAAAATAATTGGACACTTCCTGAGCCAGCTCCTAAGCCTATTCCTAAACCAACTCCGAAGAGAAGGGGTGTTCTATTTCTTAGTCCTGAAGATATGCAAGAGGCAAAGAAATCCATGAAAGAAAAGGGTATTAAAGCTGAAGATGTTAAGAATTTACCTCCTATTGAAGAAATACATGGTCTTAATTTACCGCATGTTGAAGGAATACATGGTTTTAATCCATCACCTATTGAAGAAACACACGGTCTCGATAACCCGACACAGGTAGTAAAGGTAAATTCTCTCTATAGATATGATAAAGCTGAAATCCCTCCTACTAAGTTTGCTAGCCAATGTTTGGATGAGTTTGATAACTTTATGGTTAAGCAGGATGACTTCAATGCTTACTTTGGTAGACAATTGAAACAAAATGCTTATATGATTGAACACTTGGGTGATTATATGTCTAGAGTTAAATGTGATATTTAACTCATTAGTAAACATGCTTCTATGGTTACCACTCAAGTAGAACAAGTACTTAAAGCTCATAATGATTTGCTCAATGAATTAAATAGTAAGAAAAATGATAATGTTGTTAGAGTTCTGACTAGAGGTGGTAAAATGACTCAGGAACCTTTGTATCCTGAAGGCCATCCTAAGAGAATTGAGAAAGATTCTCAGAGAAATAATATAGATGCACCTAGTCCTTCTAAAAGGAAGAAAAAGAAAAATGATGGGACTTTGCATGCTTCTAGTGAACCTGCTATTGACACACGTGAGAATCCCAATCGTATCTCTATTTCTGATGCTGAAACACAATTTGGTAATGAACATGAAACTAGTGATAATGTTAATGATGATGTTCATGTTGATGCTCCACCTAGTAATGATAATGATATAGAAATTGAACCTGCCGTTGATCTTGATAACCCACAATCAAAGAATCAACGTTATGATAAGAAAGACTTTGTTGCTAGGAAGCACGGTAAAGAAAGAGAACCATGGGTTCAGAAACCCATGCCTTTTCCTCCCAAACCATCCAACAAAAAGGATGATGAGGATTTTGAGTGCTTTGCTGAAATGATTAGACCTATCTTCTTGCGTATGCGATTAACTGATATGCTCAAAATGAATCCTTATGCTAAGTATATGAAAGATATCGTTACTAATAAAAGAAAGATACCGGAAGCTGAAATTTCCACCATGCTTGCTAATTATACTTTTAAGGGTGGAATATTAAAGAAACTAGGAGATCCCGGAGTACCAACTATACCATGCTCCATTAAAAGAAACTATGTTAAAACTGCTTTATGTGATCTTGGATCCGGTGTTAGTGTTATGCCTCTCTCTTTATATCGTAGACTTGATTTGAATAAGTTGACACCTACTGAAATATCTTTGCAAATGGCTGATAAATCAATTGCTATACATGTCGGTATTTGTGAGGATGTGCCTGTTGTAGTTGCAAACGTTACTATTTTGACGGACTTTGTTATTCTTCATATTCCTGAGGACGATAGTATGTCTATTATTCTGGGAAGACCCTTTTTGAATACTGTAGGGGATGTTATTGATTGCAACAAGGGCAATGCCACTTTTCATGTTAATGGTAATGAGCATACGGTACACTTTCCGAGGAAACAACCTCAAGTCCACAGTATCAATTCTATTGGAAAAATTCCATCGATTATTTTTGGAGGTTTTGAATTTCCTCTTCCTACTGTCAAGAAGAAATATGATATTCTTATTGTTGGGGATGTGCATATCCCCGTTGAGGTAACCTAGTGTTATTCGAAAATTCTCCGGTTCCATGTTATTCGGAATGAGTTTGTTAACAAGACCTGATAAACCTTGTTAATGGATTCCTTTTGATGGGCATGAGATGGATGAATTTAGAAAACACAACTCTCTGTACCCTCTTTTTACTTTATGTTATTTAGTTGAAATAAAGTAAAAATAGTAATTTCTGTTTGCTTTCTGAATTATCCGTGCAATATAAAAATACCCCGAAAATAAAAGTTCTCCAAATGCCCTGCCAATTTAATATGATTTTTTCCAGAATATTTGAGAATATCTGGCACTAAGAACAGAGCAGGGGGAGCAAGCACCTGGCCACGAGGGTCTAGGGCGCGACCCCTGCCTCGTGGGCCCACGGTGGCTCCCCTCCACTTATTCCTGCACCCACACACTTCTTCTTCCTCCCAAAAAATTCACCATCCATCTCAAGCACGAGTTCTAGCTCATTTTGCTACGATTTTCGATCTCTTTGCTCAAAGCACCTCTCACAAAACTGCCTTGGGGGATTGTTCCTTGGTATGTGACTCCTCCATTGGTCCAATTAGTTTTTGTTCTAGTGCTTTATTCATTACAAATTTGTGCTGCCTAGATGACCATGTTCTTGAGCTTGCATGTCAAATTTATATGGTTCCAAGTAGTTCTAATGCATGATATAGGCTCTAGGCAATTGTAGGAGTACTTGCTATCAATTTTGTTGAGTTTGGTTTACTCTTATTTGAAGTTACTAAAAATTTCAGAATTTTTCAGAAAATAATGAAGAGATTTTTGAGGGGCTCATTGAGCCGAAGCTCGAAGGAAAATCAAAATGAAGAAGCAGAGAGGCCCAAATATAATCTGCCTTGCACCGCGGAGGTTCGGCCGTGTGAATGGCCTTCCGATGATTTCTTGAGAGAAGCCGAGATTTATGATGGTTTTTATGAATTGGCTAAGAATGCGGGCCTCACCGACTTCCTCCGTGACCAACGCGAATAGTATCTCTTACTCACCAATACTTTTGTGCAAAACTTCTACTATTATCCTAGGGAATCCCCTCCTTCAGTAGAGTTTCATTTATATGATGTGGTTAAGAAGATGTCACTATATGAATTCTGCAGGGTTTGCAAAATACCTTTCGAGGGTAGCCTAGAGGAACCACATCGTAGAGATGTGGACGGGTTTATTGACACTATTACTGTAGGGGAAACTAGGAAAGTTTCCGATGCAAGAATCACTAGCATACATTTTCCTGTTCTACGCTACTTTGCAATATTTGCTAGTGCTTGCTTAATTGGTCGCGGAAAGTGTGGAAACCTTAGTGTTCCTGATATTATTATTTTGTTCCATGGTTTATTCTGTGACAACTCTGTTAGTATGGTCGGTATTATTGCTAAACGGTTAAGTCTGAACCGTACAAAGGGCCCCATCTTTGGAGGTGTCTATGCTTCACGCCTTGCTGCATACTATAACATACCTATTAAGCACTATGAAAAAGAAGAAAAATTGTTGCCTACTGTTTATTTAGATTATAAGAGTATGGTAGCGCATGATTTTATTGTAAAGAATAGGGAAAGGGAGCTTAAATACAAATTGTTCTTTGATAAACATCATCCTGAGACTATCACCTTGCCCGCTCCTTCCTTGTTTGATTTATCTACAGGCCAGTATCTCGTTCCGCTGGAGGCTATTCACGCCTACCGGAACCCTACATCAGCCACAGAGCCAGAGTCGGAACCACAATATCATCCGCCACGATAGTCTAATTACCAGTGGGATCCGGAGATGATTGCCAACCAGTGGTAATCAGAGTCTTCTTCTTCGCAGTACGACCCCAACTATTACTTTGGATATCCGTCAGGCCAGGCGTGGCCATAGACCAACTTAGGCCAAAAGCCTAAGCTTGGGGGAGTACGTATTTCTCACCGACATTACATTCATGTTCACACACTCATTGCTAGATTTCGGTGCTCATACTTTTTCATTGTATCATCCATGCTAGTTTATTTTCTCTTTTTATGCTTTCTTCTTATGTGTTTAATAAACCTTAAGAAAAACCAAAAAAAATTAGTTGTAGCTTTTAGCTAGTTTTAATTTCCATGCTTGTAGTAGTAATTAAAAAGAAAACCCAAAAAGATTTCATGTTCTTCTTTTGCTTGTTGGGAGCTTTCCCATGTAAATAGTTTTATTTCTTTTCTTTTCTTTTCTTTGGGGGTCGATAGGAGAAGACCATAATGAAAATGTTGAGTGGCTCTTATATGCATTATTGTTGATCTAACAAAGAGCCCATATTACCTTGTCTTCTCTCTTGAATTGAATGCTTGCAAATTCCAGCTTAGTCTAATGCACGTGCACTATTATTATTATCCACACTATTCGTTCATGCAAGTGAAAGGCAATAATGATGATTATATGATGAACTTATTGAGATGAGAAAAGCTGGTATGAACTCGACCTCTCTTGTTTTTGTAAATATGATTAGTTCATCGTTCCTGATTCAGCCTATTATGAATAAACATGTTTGCAATGACAATTAGAGATTATAGTTGCTTATGTCATGCTTAATTAGCTTGGAGCTTATAATGGTTTACCTTGCGTGCCAACATGCTATTAAAATGGTTGTGATGTGGTATGATAGGGTGGTATCCTCTTTTGAACGATTCGAGTGGCTTGACTTGGCACATGTTCACGCATGTAGTAGAAACAAAATCAACATAGCCTCTATGATATTTATGTTCATGGTGCATTATATCCTACTCATGCTTGCATTCGGTGTTGATTAATTTTAATGCATGTTCATGACCGTTGTTGCTCTCTAGCTGGTCGCTTCCCAATCTTTTTCTAGCCTTCACCTGTACTAAGCGGGGATACTGCTTGTGCATCCAATCCCATAAACCCCAAAGTCATTCCATATGAGTCCACTATACCTTCCTATATGCGGTATCTACCTGCCATTCCAAGTAAATTTGTATGTGCCAAACTCTAAACCTTCAAATAAACATTCTGTTTTGTATGCTCGAATAGCTCATGTATCAACTAGGGTTGTCCGTATCTTCCATGTTAGGCGGGTTATTCTCAAGAGGAGTGGACTCCGCTCCTCACTCACGAGAAAATGGTTGGTCACTGGAATGCCCAGTCCCATGCTTTATGCAAATCAAATCAAAATAATTACAAACAAAACTCCCCCTGGGACTGTTGTTCGTTGGAGGCACTCGTTTTGAGGAAGCCATGGATTGATGCTTGTTGGTGGAGGGGGAGTATAAACTTTGCCATTCTGTTTGGGAACCGCCTATAATGTGTGTAGCATGGAAGATATCGCCATCTCTTGGTTGTTATGTTGACAATGAAAGTATACCACTCAAAATATTATTCACCTCTATTTCAAAACTGAGCTCTGGCACCTCTACAAATCCCTGCTTCCCCCTGCGAAGGGCCTAACTATTTACTTTTATGTTGAGTCATCATCCTCTTATTAAAAGCACCAGTTGGTGAGCACCACTGTCATTTGCATTCATTACTGTTAGTTTACATTGAGTATGACTTGACTGGATATCTTTTACCATGAATTACAATGTCTAGTCAGTCCTTGATCTTTAAAGGTGCTCTGCGTTTATGTTTTGCGGTCTCAGAAAGGGCTAGCAAGATACCATCTTGTTATATCATATTATGATTGTTTTGAGAAAGTGTTGTCATCGGAGATTTATTATTATTGCTCGCTAGTTGATTATGCCACTGATATGAGTAAACATGAGACCTAAGAGTTATTGAGAATATGGTTAGTTCATAATCTTTGCTGAAAACTTCAATGCTGGCTTTACATATTTACAACAACAAGAGCAAACAGAGTTTGTAAAAGTTTTTCTTTATCACTTTCAGTTTATCAACTAAATTTCTTGAGGACAAGCAATGGTTTAAGATTGGGGGAGTTGATACGTCTCCGTCATATATACTTTTCCAAACACTTTTGCCCTTGTTTTGGACTCTAACTTGCATGATTTGAATGTAACTAACCCGGACTGACGCTGTTTTCAGCAGAATTGCCATGGTGTTATTTTTGTGCAGAAACAAAAGTTCTCGGAATGACCTGAAACTCCATGGAGATTATTTTTGGAAATAATAAAAAAATACAGGCAAAGAATCAAGGCCAGGGGCCCCACACCTTAGCCATGAGGGCGGGGGGCGCGCCCCTGCCTCATGGGCCCACTGGAGCTCCACCGACCTCAACTCCAACTCCATATATTCGTGTTCAGGGAGAAAAAAATAAAGGAGAATGATTCATCACATTTTACGACATGGAGCCGCCACCAAGCCCTAAACTCTCTCGGGAGGGCTGATCTGGAGTCCGTTCGGGGCTCCGGAGAGGGGAATCCATCGCTGTCGTCATCATCAACCATCCTCCATCACCAAGTTCATGATGGTCACCGCTGTGAGTGAGTAATTCCATCGTAGGCTTGCTGGATGGTGATGGGTTCGATGAAATTTATCATGTAATCGAGTTAGTTTTGTTAGGGTTTGATCCCTAGTATCCACTATGTTCTGAGATTGATGTTGCTGTGACTTTGCTATGCTTAATGCTTGTCACTAGGGCCCGAGTGCCATGATTTCAGATCTGAACCTATTATGTTTTCATCAATATATGAGAGTTCTTGATCCTATCTTGCAAGTCTATAGTCACCTACTATGTGTTATGATCCGGCAACCCCGAAGTGACAATAATCGGGACCACTCCCGGTGATGACCGTAGTTTGAGGAGTTCATGTATTCACTCTGTGTTAATGCTTTGGTCCGGTACTCTATTAAAAGGAGGCCTTAGTATCCCTTAGTTTCCGCTAGGACCCCGCTGCCACGGGAGGGTAGGACAAAAGATGTCATGCAAGTTCTTTTCCATAAGCACGTATGACTATATTCGGAATACATGACTACATTACATTGATGAATTGGAGCTAGTTCTATGTCACCCTATGTTATGACTGTTACATGATGAACCACATCCGGCATAATTCTCTATCACCGATCCATTGCCTACGAGCTTTCCATATATTGTTCTTCGCTTATTTACTTTTCCGTTGCTATTGTTATCATCACTACAAAATACCAAAAACATTACTTTTGCTACCGTTACTTTTGCTATCGTTACCACTACTATCATATTACTTTCCTACTAAACACTTTGCTGCAGATATTAAGTTTCTAGGTGTGGTTGAATTGACAACTCAGCTGCTAATACTTGAGAATATTCTTTGGCTCCCCTTGTGTCGAATCAATAAATTTGGGTTGAATACTCTACCCTCGAAAACTGTTGCGATCTCCTATACTTGTGGGTTATCAGTACACACAAAGAGGGAGAATTCCGGCAGCTGGAAATCTGGACCTAGAAAAGCTACATCAGGCTACCTATTTTGCACAAGGGAAAACTTTGTTTTTACCACTCTAGCTTTTGCCAATTTTCCTTATGCCACTCTAGATTTTGACATCTCACTTTTGCCACTCTTGGCTTTTGACAATATATCACAAATGCCATTCCATGGCAAAAATGATAATTTTTCATTTCACTTTTGCCACTCTTAGCTTTCGACAATGTATCATAATTGCCACTCTAAATTTTTTGCTTTTGCCACAGAATGGCAAAAGTGATATATTGTCAAAAGCTAAGAGTGGCAAAAGTGAAATGTCAAATTCTAGAGTGGCATAAGCAAAGTTGGCAAAAACTAGTGTGGCAAAAATGAAGTTTTCCCTTTGCACAACTCCAAATAATCTGAAACTTCACGGAGTATTTTTATGGAATATTTGAGCAATATTGGAGCAAATAACTACCAGAGGGGGCCTACCAGGTGGGCACAACCCACCTGGGCGCGCCGGGAGCCCAGACGCAGCCTAGTGAGTTGTGCTCACCCAGGCCCACCTTCCGGTGCCCATCTTCTGGTATGTAAGTCATTTTGACTTAGAAAAAATGAGAGGACTTTCAGGACGGAGCGCCGCCGTCTCGAGGCAAAACTTGGGCAGGAGCACTTTTGCCCTCCATTGGAGCGATTCCGCTGGGGAACTTCCCTCCCGGAGGGGGAAATCATCGTCATCATCATCACCAACAACTCTCCCATCTCGGAGAGGGCAATCTCCATCAACATCTTCAACAACACCATCTCCTCTCAAACCCTAGTTCATCTCTTGTGTTCAATCTTGTTACCGGAACTATAGATTGGTGCTCGTGGGTGACTAGTAGTGTTGATTACATCTTGTAGTTGATTATTATATGGTTTATTTGGTGGAGGATTATATGTTCAGATCCAATATGCTATTTAATACCCCTCTGATCTTGAGCATGATTATCATTTGTGAGTAGTTACTTTTGTTCTTGAGGTTGAGGGAGTTCGGGATTAAGGGGTCCTCGGGCGTCCGGCCTGTGTGACATGGGCCGGACTATTGGGCCATGAAGATACAAGATAGAAGACTTCTTCCCGTGTCTGTTTGGGACTCTCCTTTGCGTGGAAGGAAAGCTAGGCGTCCAGATGAATTATTTCCTTTCTCTGTAACCGAGTTGTATAACCCTGGGCCCCTCCGGTGTCTATATAAACCGGAGGGTTTTAGTCAATAGGAACAATCATAATCATACAGGCTAGACTTCTAGGGTTTAGCTACAACGATCTCGTGGTAGATCAACTCTTGTAATCTTCATACTCATCAATATTAATCAAGTAGGACATAGGGTATTACCTCCATCAAGAGGGCCCGAACCTGGGTAAACGTCGTGTCCCCTGTCTCCTTTTACCATCGATCCTAGACGCATAGTTTGGGGCCCCTACCCGAGATCCGCCAGTTTTGACACCGACATTGGTGCTTTCGTTGAGAGTTCCACTGTGACGTCAAAGTCAGGGTTGATGGCTCGCCTCGTTATCAAAGATAGTATCACCTCTGGATGAGCTCTGGCCTCAGGCCAAACCCTCCGGCTGGGTGGCTTTACCATGACTGTCCGTTCGGCTGTTAAGCCGATGGTGTCTTCGCAGGTCATCGAAAATAACCTCCGTGTTGATTCCGAATACTCCAGACGGATGGATCCAGTGGAGTGGTCGTCTTTAAACGAACTCCTGGATCGCATCGCCGCCATGGAGGTCGCTACTGACTATGATCAGATTGGGCTTAAACCCAATCAGAGAGAAATCAAATCTCCGCCGATCACCCATTAGATAGCGGTCGTAGAAGAGCAAAACAACAATTCTTCCCCTATGATGAAGACGAACTGTGTTCGGATTTCTGAGCTCAAAGAGGCGGATACCTGTCTGCGGAATGACACTCCAAGCCCTCCGAATCTGGAATCGGGCATGGGGCCCGGAAAATCATTGAACATCCCGGAACCCGAACTGATAGGCTCGGAAACTTCTCAAACTCCGGACTCCAAATTGGGTCAGGGTTTGGATTTAAAGCCACCCACCCGCCACATGCAATATTCAACAAGAAATTCCGGTCATCCGGATATATGCGACCTCATGTGCATACGACAATAGTCTTAAGAAACAGTCCATCACTTTTGGGCCAGGTTCCTTCTTGTCAAAGGCAAGATTAAAGATTGTCGCGACAAGGACGCGATTTCAGTATTCTGCAATAATTGCACGGATGAAGGAATCCTCAACGCCATCAACTGCCATCATGTATTACACTTTGCAGACTTGGCAACCATAGTACAGAAGTACTGTGGAATGGAAAGCATATTGAAACTCTAGGAGGTCCTCCTCTACCTAAAGGTGATCCTGTGTTTGAATTAAAACAATTGCCAGACACTTTGAAATATGCTTACCTTGATGAAAAGAAGATATATCCTGATATTATTAGTGCTAACCTTTCAGAACATGAAGAAGAAAGATTATTGGAAGTTCTAAGGAAGCATCGAGCTACTATTGGATGTACTCTTGATGATTTAAAGGGAATTAGTCCCACTCTATGTCAGCACAAAATTAATATGGAACCTGATGCTAAACCCATTTTTGATCACCAATGTCGGTTAAATCCGAAGATGAAAGAAGTGGTAAGAATGGAAATATTAAAACTTCTGGAAGCAGGTATAATCTATCCCATAGCTGATAGTAGATGGGTAAGCCTTGTTCATTATGTTCCTAAGAAAGGTGATATTACTGTTGTTCCTAATGATAAGAATGAAATTATTCCACAAAGAATTGTCACAGGCTATATAATGGTAATAGATTTTAGAAAACTAAACAAAGCAACTAGAAAATATCATTACCCTTTGCCTTTTATTGATCAAATTCTTGAAAGATTATCTAAGCACACACACTTTTGCTTCCTTGATGGATATTATGGCTTTTCACAAATACCTGTTTCTCAACCTGATCAAGAAAAGACCACTTTTACTTGTCCCTTTGGAACCTATGCTTATAGACGTATGCCTTTTGGTTTATGTAATGCATCTGCTACCTTTCAAAGATGTATGACTGCTATATTCTCTGACTTTTGTGGAAAGATTGTTGAGGTTTTCATGGATGACTTCTGTGTCTATGGGAAGACTTTTGATGATTGTTTAAGCAATCTTGATCGAGTTTTGCAGAGATGTGAACAAACAAATCTTGTCTTGAATTGAGAGAAGTGCCACTTTATGGTTAATGAAGGCATTGTCTTGGGTCATAAAATTTCTAAAAGAGGTATTGAAGTGGATCAAGCTAAGGTTGATGCAATTAAGAAAATGCAATGTCCCAAAGATATAAAAGGTATTCGTAGTTTCTTAGGTCATGATGGTTTCTATAGGAGATTTATCAAAGACTTTTCAAAAATTTCTAGGCCTCTTACTAGTCTCTTGCAGAAGGATATTCCTTTTGTTCTTGATGATGATTGTTTAGAAGGCTTTGAAACACTTAAGAAAGCCTTAATTTCTGCACCTATTGTTCAACCACCTGATTGGAACTTGCCTTTTGAAATTATGTGTGATGCTAGTGATTATGCTATTGGTGCTGTTCTAGGACAAAGAGTTCATAAGAAACTTAACGTTATTCATTATGCTACTAAAACTCTAGATAGTGCTCAAAGAAATTATGCTACTACTGAAAAAGAATTCTTAGCGATTGTGTTTGCTTGTGATAAATTTAGACCCTATATTGTTGATTCCAAAGTAACCGTTCACACAGAACATGCTGCCATTAAATATCTTATGGAAAAGAATGGTGCTAAACCTAGACTTATTCGATGGGTTCTCTTATTACAATAATTTGATTTACATATCATTGATAGAAAAGGAGCTGAGAACCCAGTAGTTGATAATTTATCTAGGCTTGAAAATGTGCTTGATGACCCACTACCTATTGATGATAGTTTTCCTGATGAGCGGTTAGCTGCAATAAATGTTTCTCATTGTACTCCTTGGTATGCTGATTATGCTAATTACATTGTTGCTAAATATTTACCACCTAGCTTTACATACCAACAAAAGAAAAAATTCTTCTATGATTTAAGACATTACTTTTGGAATGACCCACATCTTTATAAAGAAGGAGTAGATGGTATTATTAGACATTGTGTACCTGAGCATGAACAGGGATAAATCCTACAGAAATGTCACTCCGAGGCTTATGGAGGGCATCATGCTGGAGATAGAACTGCTCACAAGGTATTGAAATCTGTATTTTATTGGCCTACTCTCTTCAAGGATGCCCGTAAGTTCGTCTTATCTTGTGATGAATATCAAAGAATAGGTAATATCGGTAAGCGTCAAGAAATGCCTATGAATTATTCATTTGCTATTGAACCATTTGATGTTTGGGGATTTGATTACATAGGACCTTTTCCTTACTCTAACGGGTATACACATATTTTGGTTGTCGTTGATTATGTTACTAAATGGGTAGAAGCTATTCCAACTACTCCCTCCGGTCCTTTTTACTCTGCATATTAGATTTGGGTCAAGTCAAACTTTACAAAGTTGACCAAATATATATTTAAAAATATCAATATCTACTATACCAAATATATATCCCATGAAACCACATTTCGTAATGAATCTAACAAAATTGATTTGGCATCGTAAATGTTAATACTTTTTTCTATAAATTCGATCAAAGTAGAGATGCTTTGACTTCAGACAAAACTTATATGCAGACTAAAAAGGACCGGAGGGAGTAGTAGTGTTGATCACAACACCTCTATTAAAATGCTTAAGGAAGTTATTTTCCCAAGGTTTGGAGTCCCTAGATATTTAATGACTGATGGTGGTTCACACTTTATTCATGGTGCTTTCCGTAAAATGCTTGCCAAGTATGATGTTAACCATAGAATTGCATCACCATATCGTCGTCATTCTAGTGGTCAAGTTGAACTTAGCAATAGATAAATAAAATTAATATTGCAAAAGACTGTCAGTAGGTTCAGGAAGAATTGGTCTAAGAAATTAGATGATGCACTTTGGGCTTATAGTACAACATATAAAAATCCTATGGGTATGTCTCCTTATAAAATGGTTTATGGAAAAGCATGCCATTTGCCTCTTGAGTTAGAACATAAAGCATTTTGGGCAATCAAAGAACTCAATTATGATTTCAAACTTGCTGGTGAAAAGAGGTTATTTGATATTAGCTCATTAGGTGAATGGAGAACCCAAGCTTATGAAAATGCAAAATTATTCAAAGAAAAAGTTAAAAGATGGCTTGACAAAAGAATTCAAAAGCGTGAGTTTAAAGTTGGAGAACATGTTCTTTTGTACAACTCTCGTTTTAGATTCTTTGCAGGAAAGCTCCTCTCAAAATGGGAAGTCTCGTACGTCATTGATACGTCTCCAACATATCTATAATTTTTTATTGTTCCATGCTATATTATATTCTGTTTTGGGCATTATTGGGCTTTATTATACACTTTTATATTATTTTTGGGACTAACCTATTAACCGGAGGCCCAACCCAGAATTGATGTATTTTTGCCTATTTTAGGGTTTCGCAGAAAAAGAATATCAAACGGAGTCCAAACGGAATGAAACCTTCGGGAATGTGATTTTCGGAACGAACATGATCCAGAGGACTTGGACCCTACGTCAAGACATTAACTAGGAGGACACGAGCGCGCCTACCCCCTGGGCGCGCCCTCCACCCTCGTGGGCCCCCTTTGCTCCACCGACGTACTCCTTCCTCCTATATATACCTACGTACCCCCAAACTACCAGATACGGAGCCAAAACCCTAATTCCACCGCCGTAACTTTCTGTATCCACGAGATCCCATCTTGGGGCCTATTCTGGAGCTCCGCCGAAGGGGGCATCGATCACGGAGGGCTTCTACATCAACACCATAGCCCTTTCGATGAAGTGTGAGTAGTTTACCTTAGACCTATGGGTCCATAGTTATTAGCTAGATGGCTTCTTCTCCCTTTTGGATCTCAATACAAAGTTCTCCCCCTCTCTTGTGGAGATCTATTCGATGTAATCTTCTTTTGCGGTGTGTTTGTTGAGATCGATGAATTGTGGGTTTATGACCAAGTTTATCTATTAACAATATTTGAATCTTCTCTGAATTCTTTTATGTATGATTGGTTATCTTAGCAAGTCTATTCGAATTATCAGTTTGGTTTGGCCTACTAGATTGATCTTTCTTGCAATGGGAGAAGTGCTTAGCTTTGGGTTCAATCTTGCGGTGTCCTGTAACATCCCAAAATTCTAAATTTTGGAATGTTATAATAAATAGATAGATTTGATTGATTGTCTGAAAGTGAGTGAATTCGAAACTTTTTGAAAGTTAAATGAGAGGGAATAAAAGGACTTTCCCAAACTTTCATATTTGCTTTCTGATCTCCATGAATTCAAATTCTTTTCAAATACAAAACCCTTGAGCGAAGATGATATGACTTCTTCCATTTAAAAAAATTAAATGAAAGGGTATTTGAAAATAATTGAATTTCATTTGGAAATATTTCAATTCATAAACTTCATGCAGCTCAATGATTTTCATGAGAGAAGATAAAATGACTTCTTCAAATTATATGAAATATGAGTTGGGAGTTCAAAGAATTAAATTCAAAGTTCTTTTGAATTTATTTTCAATTTGGAGTTATTTGAGTTTTATTCAAATTATTTTTCTCCAAAAATAAAATATATGGAAATTAGTGTAACATGATTCCCTACAATAGAAACTTGGAGAAAAATTAATTTGAAATCATTTTGGTATTTTTAAAATGATTTTAGTTGGATTTTAATAGACCAGTAGCACTCTTTGAATTATTAGAATTTGTGTGTATTTTATTTAATGCTAGAAAAATGTTCATGTCGTAGAAAATCTTTTTCTGAAAATTGTGATATATAATATGCCTATATGAAGTTTTATTTTATTTTCGTTTTTCAGTTTATCGCATTCTATTTTTTTTTTAAAAAACTGCTCGCGCGCTTGAAACTAACTGTCGCCTAGGTACGCATCATAGTACCAGCGAGCGTCCTATTTTTATTTATTTATCCTATATGGGCCAGGCCCAGCCAGTCTTTTCAGTGTTTTTTCTTAGGCCGAATTTTTCAAAGAAAAAAACTGCAGCACGTAGGCGCGCGGCCGGCCGATGGGCATTAGGCCCGTGCGAGGCGTTAGCCTTTTTCTCCTGTGTTTCGTTTAATTACATCTACATTTAGTCTCACATTGCCTAGCCTTTGACCCCTAAATCTCTTTTCCACCAATAAATATAGACCCATAGAGCCTCCAAAAATCATCTGATTCGGATTAAATCAATATTTTGGTTTGACTAGATTCATTTAAGAAAAATATATTTTTTTCTCTCCGGCGCGACTTCTGGAAGTTGTCTCCACTCTCCAAAGTTGTCTTTGCTCTGCTTTATAAAGGTATCTTTCTTTATTTTGTTTTATTTTTCTTCTTATACTTTCGTAGTTTATTTTTTTTAGACTAATACGATAAAATAATTAGATTATCAATTAGTCTACGTATTTATATATTAGACCCTAGCCCGTAGCTATTTTTTTCTTCCGTAAAACAGCTTGGCCCTGATTTTTCAAATAGCCATAACTTTTTACTCGTTGCCCAAATCCAACGAAACCAACGCCCACGTCTTCGTTATGATCTCCTCTATCCAGTAATCCAACCCAAACATGTTTTTGAAAATTTTAAAATTTGAATTAGATCAGATTTGAATTCAAACTTCTTTTGATCATATCTTTTATCCGTAACTCCGTTTAAGTTGATTCTTTTTGCAAATCGAAGCTCTTGACCTAAACATTCTAATAAGGCCAAATTCACATAATTTTGGTACTGTTAGAAATTGTTTTATGTTGCAAGAGTTATTTGCTTGGTTTTGATGTTTCCGAATCGTCTTCTTTGATCTTTCTGAACTTTTGAGTGATTGCTTATGTGTGGTTACTATTGCTTGCTTACGATAGATTGATCGGAGTGTGACGAGTAGATCTATCAAGAGTTTTGAGTGCGAATCATCTTCATCAACATTGCAGGCAAGTTCACACTTTGATCATACCTTTTTCTACAACCCAGTTTTATTGCATTAGACCAATCCTCACACATTGCATGATTAGGATCTAATTAAATTGTGGGATGGAAAGTAGATGAGGTAGTACCTATTACCATTATTATTATGAAACCTTTGGGAGTTACTTCTATGTTTGCTTATTATGCCATGCTATGCTAGTAGACGTGGATTGGGTGAGTGATATCCATGATAGATGTGAGTTGATAATTTTAATGGTTTATCTAAGGTGGCAACTTAAACACACATCTGGGTGGATTGAGGCACCTGATGTCTATCAGGACTTGCCTGTTTTATTTTGGACCGCCACCCAGGCTCAAAGGGATCATAAGATAATTCATGCTAGAAACTTCCGTGTGCAGCCACATGCTACTATGGGCTCTGGCATAGTTGACTAAGTTGTGCGAACTCTTACGGGGTGGACTAGCAGATGTAGGGGTTGTAGGTGGTACGGTCTACCCCACATGTAAGGTGCTAGCGCTTCTGAAAGACTGTGTCTCGGTCATCCGTCTTCTCAAACACCCTGTAGTGCGAGAAACCAAACGGAGGCGATCGAGTCTTGTGGGGAAAAGTGCGCAAACCTCTGCAGAGTGTACAAACTAATCATGATTAGCCGTGTCCCCGGTTATGGACATCTTGAGTATCTAGTTCTTGGATTATCCTATTGATCTCATCTAATTTTGTTGGGTGTTAATGATTACTTTTAATTGGGATTGAGAATGCTGTCAACCATTCTCAATGTTCAACAACCACCATGATAGTTAATTAAAATGTATTCCTTTGCAGTAGGGAAAAATTGGCTTTACACAAAAACCTTATAACCATAGAGCTTTTCCACCAGCCATATATGCATATAGTGATAGCCATTGTTCATCATTTTCTCTATGGTGTGAATTTGCCAGTACATTCAATGTACTGACCCGTTTCGGGCTGCAACGTCTCATGTTGCAGGATTATCTTACGACGAGTAAGTGATACGTAGGGTTACGATTTCTACACTCAACTTTGCCGTTGGTGTTGATGGGAATCCACAACCTTGTTGCTTCCGCTATATGGATTGAGGTAATAGTATTTACCTTACTTTATACATGTGATTTACCTCTGTTATAAATCCTTCGAGTACTGTGTGTGTCAGCATACCGATCCAGGGATGACACTTAAGCACAGAGACTTGACCCATTCGGGTCGGGTCGCTACATGTCCTTTCCCAGTGATAGTAGGGGCAGCAAGGCACGTATTGTATTGTTGCCATCGAGGATAACAAGATGGGGTTTATTTCATATTGCATGAGTTTACCCCTCTACATCATGTCATCTTGCTTAAAGCGTTACTCTATTCTCTTGAACTTAATACTCTAGATGCATGCTGGATAGCGGTCGATGTGTGGAGTAATAGTAGTAGATGCAGGCAGGAGTCGGTCTACTTGTCTCATACGTGATGCCTATATACATGATCATAGCTAGATATTCTCATAATTATGCTCAATTCTGTCAATTGCTCAACAGTAATTTGTTTACGCGTCGTGAATACTTATGCTCTCGAGAGAAGCCACTAGTGAAACCTATGGCCCCCGGGTCAATCTTCTATCATATTAATCTTCCAATACTTAGTTATTTTTATTGCCTTTTATTTTACTTTGCATCTTTATCATAAAAATACCAAAAATATTATCTTATCATATCTATCAGATCTCACTCTCGTAAGTGACCGTGTAGGGATTGACAACCCCTTATCGTGTTGGTTGCGAGGATTTATTTGTTTGTGTAGGTACGAGGGACTCGTGCGTGGCCTCCTACTAGATTGTTACCTTGGTTCTCAAAAACTAAGGTAAATACTTACGCTACTTTGCTGCACCACCCTTTCCTCTTCAAGGGAAAACCAACGCAAGTGCTCAAGAGGTAGCAAGAAGGATTTCTGGCGCCGTTGCTGGGGAGGTCTACGCAAAAGTCAACATACGAAGTACCCATCACAACCCTTATCTCCCGCATTACATTGTTTGCCATTTGCCTCTCGTTTTCCTCTCCCCCACTTCACCCTTGCCATTTTATTCGCCCTCTCTCTCTATCCTCCCTCCCTTTCTCTATTTGCCTCTTTTTGCCCGTTTCTTGTTTGCTTGTGTGTTGGATTGCTTGCTTGTCACGATGGCTTTACCTAGATTTGGTGATCCTCACAAAGGTTTGAAGAGATCGAAAGCAACTTCAGGAGTTTTATGGTTTTACAATTTGAGCATAATAGTTTCTTTAAAAATGAGCTTAAAGAACAAAAAAGTTTTATGAGTTTTATGAATAAATAGCTCGATGATATGTCTAAAGAATTTGATAGTTTGAAATCTCAGATTGCTTATCTTGAGAAGTTAATAGCTGAAGTTTCGAATAAGCAAGCCACCTTAGTTAATAAGATGGCTGCTAAGCCAGAAAATTTTATGGAATATAAAGATGAAGATCTAAAAGTTATTGATGTGTCCCCTATTAAATCTTTGTTTTGTAATATGAATCTTGATAATGATGGGACTGAATATGATCCACCTTTACCTAGACGGCGTTCCCAAAATTCGGAGTCTTTAGATCTTGATGCTAACATTGTTAAAAGTGGGATTGAAGAAGTCAAAACTTTAAATATTTATGAACCCACTATATTGGATTTCAAGGAATTTAATTATGACAATTGCTCTTTGATAGATTGTATTTCCTTGTTGCAATCCGTGCTAAGTTCTCCTCATGCTTATAGTCAAAATAAAGCTTTTACTAAACATATCGTTGATGCTTTGATGCAATCTTATGAAGAAAAACTTGAGTTGGAAGTTTCTATCCCTAGAAAACTTTATGATGAGTGGGAACCTACTATTAAAATTAAAATTAAAGATCATGAATGCTATGCTTTGTGTGATTTGGGTGCTAGTGTTTCCACGATTCCAAAGACTTTGTGTGATTTGTTAGGTTTCCATAATTTTGATGATTGCTCTTTAAACTTGCACCTTGAGGATTCCACTATTAAGAAACCTATGGGAAGAATTAATGATGTTCTTATTGTTTCAAATAGGAATTATGTGCCCTTAGATTTTATTGTTCTTGACATAGATTGCAATCCTTCATGTCCTATTATTCTTGATAGACCTTTCCTTAAAACGATTGGTGCAATTATTGATATGAAGGAGGGGAATATTAGATTCCAATTTCCGTTAAGGAAAGGCATGGAACACTTCACTAGAAAGAAAAGAAAATTACCTTATGAATCTATTAGGAGAGCCACTTATGGATTGCCTACCAAAGATGGCAACACCTAGATCTATCCTTGCTTTTTATGCCTAGCTAGGGGCATTAAACGATAGCGCTTGTTGGGAGGCAACCCAATTTTATTTTTATTCCTTGCTTTTTGCTCCTGTTTATTAATAAATAATTTATCTAGCCTCTGTTTTGGTTGTGTTTAATTAGTGTTTGTGCCAAGTAGAACCGTTGGGAAGACTTGGGGAAAGTCTTGTTAATCTTGTTGTAAAAAACAGAAACTTTAGAGCTCACGAGAACTGCTGCCATTTTTATTTGGAAAGTGATATTTAGTTAATTATTTTTGCAGATAATTAATAGATAAATTCCTCACGTCCAGAAATTTATTTTAGAATTTTTGGGGTTCCAGATTTTGCGTTATCTACAGATTACTGCAGACTGTTCTGTTTTTGACAGATTCTGTTTTTCGTGTGTTGTTTGCTTATTTTGATGAATCTATGGCTAGTAAAATAGTTTATAAACCATAGAGAAGTTGGAATACAATGGTTTTAACACCAATATAAATAAAGAATGAGTTCATTACAGTACCTTGAAGTGGTGTTTTGTTTTCTTTTGCTAACGGAGCTCACGAGATTTTCTACTTTAAGTTTTGTGTTGTGAAGTTTTCAAGTTTTGGGTAAAGATTTGATGGATTATGGAACAAGGAGTGGCAAGAGCCTAAGCTTGGGGATGCCCATGGCACCCCCAAGATAATCTAAGGACACCTAAAAGCCAAAGCTTGGGGATGCCCCGGAAGGCATCCCCTCTTTCGTCTACTTCTATCGGTAACTTTACTTGGAGCTATATTTTTATTTACCACATGATATGTGTTTTGCTTGGAGCGTCTTGTATTATTTGAGTCTTTATTGGTTAGTTTTCCACGATCATCCTTGCTGCACACACCTTTTTTAGAGAGACACACATGATTCAGAAATTATTAGAATACTCTATGTGCTTCACTTATATCTTTTGAGTTATATAGTTTTTGCTCTAGTGCTTCACTTATATCTGTTAGAGCACGTCGGTGGATTTGTTTTATAGAAACCATTGTTCTCTCATGCTTCACTTAGATTATTTTGAGAGTCCTACGAAACAGCATGGTAATTTTCTTTAATTATTTGAGGCATTCAAGATTAAATAAATAAAATTTTCTTATGAGTGTTGTCGGTGTCAAAACCAACGGATCTCGGGTAGGGGGTCCCGAACTGTGCGTCTAGGCCGGATGGTAACAGGAGGCAAGGGACACGAAGTTTTACCCAGGTTCGGGCCCTCTTGATGGAGGTAAAACCCTACGTCCTGCTTGATTAATATTGAAGATATGGGTGTTACAAGAGTAGATCTACCACGAGATCGGATAGGCTAAACCCTAGAAGCTAGCCTATGGTATGATTGTATGTTGTGATTGTTGTCCTACGGACTAAAAACCCTTCGGTTTATATAGACACCGGAGAGGGTTAGGGTTACACGAGATCGGTTACAAAGGAGGAGATATCCATATACGTATTGCCTAGCTTGCCTTCCACGCCAAGTAGAGTCCCATCCGGATACGAGACGAAGTCTTCAATCTTGTATCTTCATAGTCTAACAGTCCGGCCAATGGAGATAGTCCGGCTGTCCGGAGACCCCCTAATCCAGGACTCCCACAGTAGCCCCTGAACCAGGCTTCAATGATGATGAATCCGGCGCGTAGTTGTCTTTGGCATTGCAAGGCGGGTTCCTTCTCCGAATACATCACAGAAGAATTTGAATACGAGGATAATGTCCGACCCTGCAAATAAGTACCACATTCCACCGCAGAGAGAATAATTTTTTCGTAGATCTAATTTGCTGGCTTGTTTTGACATCATGACGTCATGTCATGGCCCGGTGATTATTCGAACCGTTTCTCTTAACCAGCTCCACACATAACGCGAGGCGGTTTCTTGACACGCCTTGCCAAAGCGGAGATCGTGTTCCCCTAATTACGGGATTCTCATTAATACGGTCGTGGGTAACCCAACCGCGTCTAGGACTCCTAGATTATAGGCAAGTCCCAAACGGCTACAGAGAGGATGCTTGATATTCACCCTCTTTATAAGGGGACAAGGTTTTCGCTTTTTCCCTCTCGTGCTCAACCAAACCCTTCCCCCGCCTCGAGTTCTAACACCCAAAGCCCAGGTTAGGTGCTCCGGATCTTCAATCATGTCCGGATCTAGCCTTCAAGGCCGATGGATGCCCTCCTCCATGACGGAAGAGGACATTAAGAAGTTGAGGGAGGCCAGATACCTGACCGCCGAGGTGTCGCATCGGCTGCCTGCTCGAGGGCAGGTCGTCCCTACTCGCGAACCCAACGAGAACGTTGTGTTCCTCTCCCACTTCCTCCGGGGTCTAGGCCTCACTCTAGATCCCTTCGTCAGGGGCTTGATGTTCTATTACGGGCTAGATTTCCACGATCTAGTTCCGGACTCCTTTCTTCACATCACGACATTTATTATCGTGTGTGAGGCCTTACTTTGTGTGACCCCTCACTTCGGCCTGTGGCTCAAGACCTTTGAAGTACAACTGAAGGTGATCGAGGGGCAACATGTAGCGTGTGGAGGTGCATCAATAGGCAAGATGGCAGGAGCTCCATGGCTGAAAGGTTACTTTCCATAGGTGTCCGAATTATGGCAATGGGAGTGGTTCTACGTCACGACTCCCAGAAGTGCCAAGTGGGCGGCTGCCCCTGCTTTCCGCCCGGGCCCCCCACCACAACTGATGTCATGGGCTAGCAGGGGTCTGAGCTGGGGTCCAGCCAAGGACGTGCCTATATTTCAAAGCCGCATCTGAGATCTCTTCGAGGGAGATTTTAATTTGATTGTGGTAATACAAGTTATGCTGGTTCGTCAAGTCCAGCCTTGCAAACGCCGGCCCCTGCGCTTGTGGGAGTTCAACCCAGATGGACTATGTGTCATTCAAAGTTTCCTCGGCCTGATGCACGAGGAGATGTACAAGTCATTCTTCGGACCTCAAGTGGAATGTCCGGATATCACCAAGGACGTGGGCCTGAGCAGTAACCGCGCCGCCGAACAAGTAAGAAATCCCCTGGCCGAACACGCTGTCTTTTATTCGAAGTTATTTCTAAGAGTCCGCTTTTTGACCAGGACTGGCTAACAAAGGCGAAGATGATTCGGTGCTTGGCTCCCCTCCCTGAGGGTTTGGAAAATTTGGTATTAGAGAAGATGCTCGAGGTCGCACCTTGTCCGGAGCCCCTGAAGGAAGATACCGAGGGAGATAATACGGGCGGACGCGGGCCCCCATCGCTATCCGCTCCAACCGATTTGGAGTGTGTCCTGTGCAGCCTTGAGCCTTTGCTGCTGCTTTTTCAGACTCCTCGCGGTGGCAACAAGCCTTTGACGGGCATTCTGCTGCTCCGGGTGCCTGTCCGGCGTTGTGTCGTCCGGACTATTATCTTTAACATAATTGGTTTGTTCGGTTTGATTCTCCGTATTGCCGTTGTCCGGCAGTGGTTCGCCCTGCTCCAACGCTGGGTCTGTGTTATCATTATTTCTGGCGAGGCGTGATTTGGGGCGGCGCTTGCGCCATTGCTTTGACTGCTTCTCGAGGGAATAAGCCTTCGGTGCGTCCTTCTGTTCCTCGTCGTCTTCCTTTGATGTGTCCACCATGTATACGTCATATGATGAGTTGGACGTCCAGCGCCCTGTGGGCGGTGGTTCCTCTCCGCCTCCCGCATTATCATCCATACCGTCGATGTCTGCGGAGTCGAAGTTGAGCATGTCAGTTGAGTCATCGACAGTTGCTATTAAGTGGGTGGTGGGTGGGCGTCGAATTTCATCATCTGCATCCCAATCCTGTTGGCCATAATCCGGCCAGGGCTCTCCTGACAAAGAGAGAGACCTTAGTGAATTCAGAATGTCGCCGAAGGGCAAGTGCTGAAAGATATCCGCGGCGGTGAATTCCATGATTGGCGCCCAATCGGATTCGATTGGCAGGGGCGTGGATGGTTCGGTTTCCGGAAGAGAGTCTGGCATCTTGGAGTCACGGACTGCATGGAGATTTGCACTGGTGTCGGCTCGATTGCCGTTGAGACTGCAACCCCTGAGCTGGTGTCTAACCACCCGTCCTCGATTGGCGCAGTTGGCTCTGAACTAAGGGTCAGAGCTAATGCGGGCGCGGCTTCTGGGGTACTGTTCGGCGGTAGAGCTAGGTCATACCATCGCGACAGTGGGACGCGCCCGGCTGTGGCTTGAATCCGTCGAAGACCAGGTCCCCACGGATGTTGGCCATGTAATTCAAACTTCCAAATCGGACCTGATGGCCAGGGGCTTAGCTTTCAACCTGCTCCAGATGGCCAAGCGAATTAGCCCACAGTGCAAAGCCGCCGAATACGAAGATCTATCCGGGGAGAAAAGTCTCACCCTGGACCACATCACTATCGATGATAGTAGGAGCCATCAAGCCTAACGGTGATGACACAGAGGAACTCTCAATGAAAGCACCAATGTCGGTGTCAAAACCGGCGGATCTCGGGTAGGGGGTCCCGAACTGTGCGTCTAGGCCGGATGGTAACAGGAGGCAAGGGACACGAAGTTTTACCCAGGTTCGAGCCCTCTTGATGGAGGTAAAACCCTACGTCATGCTTGATTAATATTGAAGATATGGGTGTTACAAGAGTAGATCTACCACGAGATCAGAGAGGCTAAACCCTAGAAGCTAGCCTATGGTATGATTGTATGTTGTGATTGTTGTCCTACGGACTAAAAACCCTTCGGTTTATATAGACAACGGAGAGGGTTAGGGTTACACAAGGTCGGTTACAAAGGAGGAGATATCCATATACGTATTGCCTAGCTTGCCTTCCACGCCAAGTAGAGTCCCATCCGGACACGAGACGAAGTCTTCAATCTTGTATCTTCATAGTCTAACAGTCCAGCCAATGGAGATAGTCCGGCTATCCGGAGACCCCCTAATCCAGGACTCCCACAAGTGTGTTGAATACTATGAGAAGTTTGAAACTTGATAATTGTTTTGAGATATGGAGATGGTGATATTAGAGTCATGCTAGTTTAGTAGTTGTGAATTTGAGAAATGCTTGTGTTGAAGTTTGTGATTCCCGTAGCATGCACGTATGGTGAACCGTTATGTTAAGAAGTCGGAGCATGATGTATTTATTGATTGTCCTCCTTATGAGTGGCGGTCGGGGACGAGCGATGGTCTTTTCCTACCAATCTATCCCCCTAGGAGCATGTGCATAGTACTTTGCTTCGATAACTAATAGATTTTTGCAATAAGTATGTGAGTTCTTTATGACTAATGTTGAGTCCATGGATTATACGCACTCTCACCCTTCCACCATTGCTAGCCTCTCTAATACCGCGCGCATTTCACCGGTATCATACACCCACCATATACCTTCCTCAAAACAGCCACCATACCTACCTATCATGGCATTTCCATAGCCATTCCAAGATATATTGCCATGCAACTTTCCACCGTTCCGTTTATCATGACATGCTCCATCATTGTCATATTGCTTTGCATGATCATGTAGTTGACATTTTAGTTGTGGCAAAGCCACCGTTCATAATTCTTTCATATAAGTCACTCATGCATCATTGCTATCCCGGTACACCGCCGGAGGCATTCATATAGAGTCATACTTTGTTCTAGTATTGAGTTGTAATCATTGAGTTGTAAATAAATAGAAGTGTGATGATCATCATTCATTGAGTATTGTCCCAAAAAAAGAAAAAGAATAAAAGAAAGAAAGGCCAAAAAAATAAAAAAATAAAAGGGGCAATACTACTATCCTTTTTTCCACACTTGTGCTTCAAAGTAGCACCATGATCTTCATAATAGAGAGTCTCCTATGTTATCACTTTCATATACTAGTGGGAATTTTTTATTATAGAACTTGGCTTGTATATTCAACGATGGGCTTCCTCAAAATGCCCTACGTCTTCGTGAGAAAGCAAGTTGGATGCACACCCACTTAGTCTCTTTTTGTTGAGCTTTCATATATTTATAGCTCTAGTGCATCCGTTGCATGGCAATCCCTACTCACTCACATTGATATCTATTGATGGGCATCTCCATAGCCCGTCGATACGCCTAGTTGATGTGAGACTATCTTCTCCCTTTTTGTCTTCTCCACAACCACCATTCTATTCCACCTATAGTGCTATGTCCATGGCTCACGCTCATGTATTGCGTGAAGATTGAAAAAGTTTGAGAACATTAAAAGTATGAAACAATTTCTTGGCTTTTCATCGGGGTTGTGCATGATTTGAATACTTTGTGTGGTGAAGATGGAGCATTGCCAGACTATATGATTTTGTAGGGATAACTTTCTTTGGCCATGTTATTTTGAAGAGACATAATTTCTTAGGTAGTATGCTTGAAGTATTATTATTTCTTTGTCAATATTAAACTTTTGTCTTGAATCTTTCGGATCTGAATATTCGTACCACAATTAAGAGAATTACATTGAAATTATGCCAAGTAGCATTCCACATCAAACATTCTGTTTTTATCACTTACCTACTCGAGGACAAGCAGGAATTAAGCTTGGGGATGCTTGATACGTCTCCAACATATCTATAATTTTTTATTGTTCCATGCTATATTATATTCTGTTTTGGACATTATTGGGCTTTATTATACACTTTCATATTATTTTTGGGACTAACCTATTAACTGGAGGCCCAGCCTAGAATTGTTGTTTTTTGCCTATTTTAGGGTTTCGCAGAAAAAGCATATCAAACGGAGTCCAAACGGAATGAAACCTTTGGGAACGTGATTTTCGGAATGAACATGATCCAGAGAAGGGGCTGATGCCTTCCCACCCACCCAGGTTCAAGGCATGGTACTTGCAATTTGGGTTTGTTGCACCAATTATACTGTAGGGGGTTCCCTTACAGTCTTTCTGTCAAAAAAAGAAAGAGAACTTGGACCCTACGTCAAGACATCAACCAGGAGGCCATGAGGTAGGGGGCACGCCTACCCCCTGGGCGCGCCCTCCACCCTCATGAGCCCCCTGTTGCTCCACCGATGTACTCCTTCCTCTTATATATACCTACGTACCCCCAAACTACCAGATACGGAGCCAAAACCCTAATTCCACCGCCGTAACTTTCTGTATCCATGAGATCCCATCTTGGGGCCTGTTCCGGAGCTCCGCCGGCGGGGGCATCGATCACGGAGGGCTTCTACATCAACACCACAGCCCTTCCGATGAAGTGTGAGTAGTTTACCTCAGACCTACGGGTCCATAGTTATTATCTAGATGGCTTCTTATATCTTTTTGGATCTCGATACAAAGTTCTCCCCCTCTCTTGTGGAGATCTATTCGATGTAATCTTCTTTTGCGGTGTATTTGTTGAGATCGATGAATTGTGGGTTTATGATCAAGTTTATCTATGAACAATATTTGAATCTTCTCTGAATTCTTTTATGTATGATTGGTTATCTTTGCAAGTCTCTTCGAATTATTAGTTTGGTTTGGCCTACTAGATTTATCTTTCTTGCAACGGGAGAAGTGCTTAGCTTTGGGTTCAATCTTGCGGTGTCCTTTCCCAGTGACAGTAGGGGAAGCAAGGCATGTATTGTATTGTTTCCATCGAGGATAACAAGATGGGGTTTATTTCATATTGCATGAGTTTATCCCTCTACATCATGTCATCTTGCTTAAAGCGTTACTCTGTTCTCTTGAACTTAATACTCTAGATGCATGCTGGATAGCGGTCGATGTGTGGAGTAATAGTAGTAGATGCAGGCAGGAGTCGGTCTACTTGTCTCGGACGTGATGCCTATATACATGATCATACCTAGATATTCTCATAATTATGCTCAATTATGTCAATTTCTCAATAGTAATTTGTTTACCCGCCGTGAATACTTATGCTCTCAAGAGAAGCCACTAGTGAAACCTATGGCCCCCGGGTCTATCTTCTATCATATTAATCTTCCAATACTTACTTATTTTTATTGCCTTTTATTTTACTTTGCATCTTTATCATAAAAATACCAAAAATATTATCTTATCATATCTATCAGATCTCACTCTCGTAAGTGACTGTTTAGCAATTGACAACCCCTTATCGCGGATGTTGCGAGGATTTATTTGTTTGTGTAGGTACGAGGGACTCGTGCGTGGCCTCCTACTGGATTGATACGTTGGTTCTCAAAAACTGAGGGAAATACTTACGCTACTTTGCTACACCACCCTTTCCTCTTCAAGGGAAAACCAACGCAAGTGCTCAAGAGGTAGGAGTCATCGAGGAGGTTTACCGCTCTGGAGCCATCAAAATAAATAATTTCGAAGGTACTAACCTGAAGGTTGTGAATGGGCAACGAATAAAGCATTATATCTCAGGTATGCCTATTAATGTTGAAAGTAATATTATCCAAACTTTGACACCGGAAGAACACATAAAAGAGTCCTTCCGAAACATTCCAGAATCATGAAAATAAGGAGGTACGTGATACGGTAAAGTAAACGGACTCCGAAAAATCCACAAAAATATTTTTTATTAGTTTCAGAATATTTAAGAATTTTTGGAATAAAGAAACTTCTAGGAAGCATCCCCTGGTGGGCACTAGACACCAGGGCGCACCTGGGTGGGTTGTGCCCACCTGGGAAACCTTCCATACTCCATTTTTCTACCATATGCTTGTCCTCCAAGATAAAAAATCTATATATACTTCCCGAACCTATTGATCACCGTATCATGAAGAAATCTCCTGTTCTATTTTCTTGCTGTTTCCTGTCATATCTATTGGGCCAGGCATCATGTCTTCTTCTTCCTCCAACAACGTGGAAGAGGATGCTTGGTTCATGAAGATCGAGCTGAAGAGAGAAGAGCCTGCGGGAGCTGTCGGAGGAGATGAGAGTAAGGAGGTTACCGTAGATCAGCCTCTGGCCTTCGAACAAGCACTGCCGGCTGAGGAGGAGGAGGAAGATATCCTTAAACCTTACCTTACTCATCTTACCCCTGTTGAGATTGAAGCCTTTCACATCATTGAAATAGTTCATATACAAAATAAGTATCTCACTCATGAGAATATTCTGCATCAAGAGCACATCACCCACCTCCGGAGCGTCATCAGTCAATTGGAGAATCTTTTGATCCTTAAGGATAGAATCACTTCATCACCACCATCATCATCTCCACCACCAAAAGAGAACTGAGTATCAGGTATGGGCACTCCCCTTGGCTTTCACCAAGCTTGGGGGAGGTGCCCCGGTATCGTATCATCCCACTATATTTTTGCTTTAACTTATTTTAGTTCGATCCTTTTGCTTTAGATGAATAAACGTTTAGTTCGATTCTTTCTTCTTTGTGAGTTTTCTTAGTGATCTATCCTTGTAATCGTGTGCAAGTTATATAATAAAGTTTAGTATGAGTTTTTGTTTTCTTTGCTTTCATGTTGCAAATAAAAGAAAAGAAATAAGAAAGGAAACAAATAAAGGAAAGGGATTAAATAAAGAAAGTATTATATACTAATCCTATCGTAGGTGATGGCACCACATAAGGAATGGTATCAGTAGAAAAATTTATTAGAGATTGACAAACATAGCATTAGTCAATGATGCAACTCATGAAAGAATTAATAAGGGAAGAGAAGATTCACATACAAATATACTATCCTAGAAATCTTTTGTGATTGTGATCCCTCATCAAAATATTATATGCCAAAATTGTTAACGTTGGACAAGGAAGACAACTTAGTGATTTATGTTTGTTCATATTCACATAGAAGTCATATTGTCATAGATCATTTAACATGTGGTGCTTGCCCCTATCTTTGCTAAGCCAAAAATTCCGCACTAAGTAGAGATACTACTTGTGCATCCAAAGACCCTTAAACCCAAATCTTATTTTCAAGTGTCCACCATACCTACCTAGGGATTGAGCAAGATCCCTCAAGTAAGTTGTCATCGGTGCAAAAAGGCAATAAAAATTGCTTCAAAAAGTGTGAGATCATTTAGTGTAAGAGAAAATTGAGCGTTGCACGAACTTGTGATGGTGAAGAATAAAAGCGACAGACTGCATAAAAGGTCGCTATCACAAGGGGCAATGTAACGTGACGTTCTTTTAAAATAAGGGATTGGTCATACAAACAAATAAGCGCATGGCAACCTCTGCTTCCCTCTGTGAAGGGCCTATCTTTTACTTTTATGTATTTACTTTTATGCAAGAGTCAAAGTTTTTCTCTCTATTCCTTTTATTTTTCTCCTTTGGCAAGCATCATGTCGTGAGGAAAGATCTAGGCACATATGTCAAGTTGAATATGGGTGGCATGAGTTACTATTGCTGACATCACCCTTGAGCGAGTTTGTTGGGAGGCGAAACCATAAGCCCCTATCTTTCTATGTGTCTGGTTGAAACGTTTTGCTCATGGGTAAGCGGTGAGTGTAAGCAATCATAGAAGACTATATGATGGTTGAGTATGTGGACTTGCCTAAAGGCTCCGACACGTGACTCATCCTGAAAACATGATGAATTGTAGTTGCAAAGTTGACTGAGAACATAGTTTGTTAGTTTCTAATAGAGTTTTTGCTTTATAATTCTATTGTGTGATGAACTATTACTTATTCATGGGAAGTATATGATAAAAGTTCGATGATAAAATTCCTATGTTTAATTTTGTTGCTGTTATAATAATAAACATGATGCTTCTATGTCCGTATTAGGTTTTTTGATACCTCTCTCTCGAAGCATGTGGACATGTTTTTCGATTTCGGCTTCCGCTTGAGGACAAGCGAGGTCTCAGCTTGGGGGGAGTTGATACGTCCATTTCGCATCATGTTTCCTTACTGTTATTTACAATGTTTTTATCCATAATAATGCTTTTTGGAGTAATTCTAATGCCTTTTCTCTCATAATTTGCAAGGTACACACCAAGAGGGAGAATTCTGGCAGCTGGAAATATGGACCTGGAAAAGCTACGTCACGCCACCTATTCTGCACAACTCCAAACAAGCTGATACTTCACGGAGATTTTTTATGGATTATTTAAGAATTATTGGAGCAAATAACTACTAGAGGGGGCCCACCAGGTGGGCACAACCCACCTGGGCGCGCCAGGGAGCACAGGCGCGCCCTGGTGAGTTGTGCCCTCCTCGGCCCACCTCCAGTGCCCATCTTTTGGTATATAAGTCATTTTGACCTAGAAAAAATTAAAGAGAGCACTTTCGGGACGGAGCGCCGCCGTCTCGAGGCGGAACTTGGGCAGGAGCACTTTTGCCCTCCGGCGGAGCGCTTCCGCCAGTGGAACTTCCCTCCCAGAGGGGGAAATCATCCTCATCATCATCACCAACAACTCTCCCATCCCGGGGAGGGCAATCTCCATCGACATCTTCAACATCACCGTCTCCTCTCAAACCCTAGGTCATCTCTTGTGTTCAATCTTGTTACCGGAACTATAGATTGGTACTTGTGGGAGACTAGTAGTGTTGATTACATCTTGTAGTTGATTACTATATGGTTTATTTGGTCGAAGATTATATGTTAAGATCCAATATGTTATTTAATACCCCTATGATCATGAGCATGTTTATCATTTGTGAGTAGTTACTTTTGTTCTTGAGGTCACGGGAGAAATCATGTTGCAAGTAATCATGTGAATTTGATATGTGTTCGATATTTTGATAGTATGTATGTTGTGATTCCCTTAGTGGTGTCATGTGAACGTCGACTACATGACACTTCACCATATTTGGGCCTAAGGGAATGCATTGTGGAGTAGCAATTAGATGATGGGTTGCGAGAGTGACAGAAACTTAAACCCCAGTTTATGCGCTATTCTGCAATGGACCGATTCAATCCAAAAGTTTAATGCTATGGTTAGAATTTATTCTTAATACTTTTCTCATAGTTGCGGATGCTTGCGGGAGGGTTAATCATAATTCGGAGGTTTGTTCAAGTAAGAACAACACCTAAGCACCTGTCCACCCACATATCAAATTATCAAAGTAGAGAACACGAATTGAACCAACATGATGAAAGTGACTAGATGAAATTCCCGTGTACCCTCAAGAACGCTTTGCTTATCATAAAAGACCATTTTGGCCTATCCTTTGCCTCAAAAGGATTGGGCTACCTTGCTTCACTTTTGTTACTATTATCGTTGCTTGCTCGTTACAAATTATCTTGCTATCAAACTACTCTGCTACTTACAATTTCAGCACTTGCACATTACCTTACTGAAAACTACTTGTCATTTCCTTCTGCTCCTCGTTGGTTTCAACACTCTTACTTATCGAAAAGAGCTACAATTGATCCCCTATACTTGTGGGTCATCAGAGGGTTAATCATAAGTAGGAGGTTTGTTCAAGTAAGAACAACACCTAAGCACCCGTCCACCCACATATCAAATTATCAAAGTACCGAACATGAATTAAGCCAACATGATGAAAGTGACTAGATGAAATTCCCGTGTACCCTCAAGAATGCTTCGCTTATCATAAGAAACCGTTTTGGCCTGTCCTTTGCCTCAAAAGGATTGGGCTACCTTGGTGCACTTTTGTTACTACTATCATTACTTGCCCGTTACAAATTATCTTGCTATCAAACTACTCTGTTACTTACAATTTCAGCACTTGCAGACATTACCTTGCTGAAAACCACTTGTCATTTCCTTCTGCTCCTCTTTGGGTTCGACACTCTTACTTATCGAGAATAGCTACAATTGATCCCCTATACTTGTGGGTCATCAAGGCTATTTTCTAGCGCGGTTGCCGGGGAATGAAGCGCCTTTGGTAAGTGGAATTTGGTAAGGAAACATTTATATAGTGTGCTGAAATTTACTGTCACTTGTTACTATGGAAAACAATCCTTTGAGGGGTTTGTTCGGGGTATCTCCACCTTGTCCAGAACCAGAATTATCTACCCCTCAACCTACTACACCTATTTAAAATACTGAATATGAAATTCCTTCGGGTATGATAGAACAACTACTAGCTAATCCTTATGCAAGAGATGGAACTGAACATCCTGATATATGTAGAACAAATTTGTGGATTGTTCAAGCTTGTAGGTTTAGCCGGAGATGAAATTATGAAGAGGGTTTTCCCTTTATCTTTGAAGGGAAAAACATTGGCATGGTATAGGCTATGCGATGATATTGGATCCTGGAATTGGAACCGAATGAAATTGGAGTTCCACCAAAAAAATTATCCTATGCCTCTAGTTCATCGGGATTGGAATTATATATACAATTTTTGGCCTCATGAAGGAGAAATTATTATCCAGAACTTTTATGCTTGGCTTTCTCATAATGATCAAACCATGCTTGATACTTCTTATGCTGGTTCTTTTATGAAGAAGACTATTGAATTCCGGTTTGATCTTTTGGAAAGAATTAAACGCAACTCAGAAGATTGGGAACTCGACAAAGGTAAAGAGTTAGGTATTAAACTTAAGTATGATTGTGTTAAATCTTTTATGGATACCGATGCTTTTCAAAAGTTTAGCACTAAATATGGACTTGACTCTGAGATAGTAGCCTCCTTTTGTGAATCATTTCCTACTCATGTTGATCTCCCTAAAGAGAAGTGGTTTAAATATCACCCACCTATTAAAGAACAAATCAAAGAACCTGTGCCACTTAAAGAAGAAACTGTACTTTACAATGTTAATCCAGTTGTTCCTTCTACTTATATTGAGAAACCACCTTTCCCTGTTAGGATAAAGGAACATGCTAAAGTTTCAACTGTGGTCAACAAGAGCTATATTGGAACACCTAAACCTGATGAAAAAATTAAAGTAGAACCTAGTATTGCTATGGTTAAAGATCTCTTGGAAGAAGATATGGATGGGCATGCTATTTACTTTTGTGAAGAAGCTGCTAGAATTGCCAAACCTGATAAAAAGGATAAACATAGACCTGTTGTTGGCATGCCCGTTGTCTCAGTTAAAATAGGAGATCAATTTTATCATGGCTCATGTGACATAGGTGCTAGTGTGAGTGCTATTCCTTACACCTTATATCAAGAAATTATGAATGACATAGCACCCGTAGATATAGAAGACATAGATGTTACTATTAAACTTGCTAATAGAGACACTATATCACCAATTGGGATTGTTAGACATGTTGAAGTCTTGTGTGGGAAAATAAAATACCCTACTAATTTTCTTGTTCTTGGTTCCTCACAAGATGACTTTTGTCCCATTCTCTTTGGTAGACCTTTCTTGAACATCGTTAATGCTAAAATAGATTGTAAGAAACAAACTGTCAGTGTTAGTTTTGGTGATGAGTCTTATGAGTTTAATTTTTCCAAGTTTAGTATAAATCTTCATGAAAAAGAATTGCCTAGTAAAGATGAATTAATTGGTCTTGCTTCTATTGATGTGCCTCCCACTGATTCACTAGAAAAATATTTGCTAGACCATGAAAATGATTTACATATGCATGAAATAGATAAGATTTTGTTTGAACAATGTCGTCTGCTTTAACACATTTTGCCTATTGAAACTCTAGGAGGTCCTCCTCCACCTAAAGGTGAATTTGTGTTTGAATTAAAATAATTGCCAAACACTTTGAAATATGCTTATCTTGATGAAAAGAAGATATATCATGTTATTATTAGTGCTAACCTTTCAGAACATGAAGAAGAAAGATTATTGAAAGTTCTAAGGAAGCACCAAGCTGCTATTGGATATACTCTTGATGATTTAAAGGGCATTGGTCCCACTCTATGTCAGCACAAAATTAATACGGAACCTGATGTTAAACCCGTTGTTGATCACCAACATCGGTTAAATCCAAAAATGAAGAAAGTGGTAAGAACGGAAAGCTTAAAACTTCTGGAAGCAGGTATAATCTATCCTATAGCTGATAGTAGATGGGTAAGTCATATTTATTGTGTCCCTAAGAAAGGAGGTATAACTGTTGTTCCTAATGATAAGAATGACCTTGATAACCCACAAGTATATGGGATCGCAACAGTTTTTGAGGGTAGAGTATTCAACCCAAATTTATTGATTCGACACAAGGGGAGCCAAAGAATATTCTCAAGTATTAGCAGCTGAGTTGTCAATTCAACCACACCTTGAAACTTAATATCTACATCAAAGTATTTAGTAGCAAAGTAATATGATAGTAGTGGTAACGGTGGCAAAAGTAACGGTAGCAGTTTTGGTTTTATAGTGATTGTAATAGTAGCAACGGAAAAGTAAATAAGCGAAGATCAATATATGAAAAGCTCGTAGGCAATGGATCAGTGATGGATAATTATGTCGGATGTGATTCCTCATGCAACGGTTATAACATAGGGTGACACAGAACTAGCTCCAGTTCATCAATGTAATGTAGGCATGTATTCCAAATATAGTCATACGTGCTTATGGAAAAGAACTTGCATGACATATTTTGTCCTACCCTCCCGTGGCAGTGGGGTCCTCTTGGAAACTAAGGGATATTAAGGCCTCCTTTTAATAGAGTACCGGACCAAAGCATGAACACATAGTGAATACATGATCTCCTCAAACTACGGTCATCACCGGTAAGTATCCCGATTATTGTCACTTCGGGGTTAACGGATCATAACACATAATAGGTGACTATAGACTTGCAAGATAGGATCAAGAACTCACATATATTCATGAAAACATAATAGGATCAGATCTGAAATCATGGCACTCGGGCCCTTGTGGCAAGCATTAAGCATAGCAAAGTCATAGCAACATCAATCTCAGAACATAATGGATACTAGGGATCAAACCCTAACAACACTAACTCGATTACATGCTAAATCTCATCCAACCCATCACCGTCCATCAAGCCTACGATGGAATTACTCACGCACGGCAGTGAGCATCCTGAAATTGGTGATGGAGGAAGGTTAATGATGATGATGGCGACGGATTCCCCTCTCCGGAGCCCCGAATGGACTCCAGATCAGCCCTCCCGAGAGAGATTAGGGCTTGGCGGCGGCTCCGTATCGTAGAACGTGATGAATCCTTCTCCCTGTTTGTTTTCTCCCCGAACGTGAATATATGGAGTTAGAGTTGAGGTCGGTGGAGCGTCAGGGGGCCCACGAGGCAGGGGCACACCCAGGGGGTAGGCGCCCCCCACCCTCATGGACAGGGTGTGGGGCCCCTGGCCTTGATTCTTTCGCTAGTATTTCTTATATATTCCAAAAATATTCTCCCTTGATTTTCAGGTCATTCCAAGAACTTCTATTTCTGCACAAAAATAACACCATGGCAATTCTGCCGAAAACAGTGTCAGTCCGGGTTAGTTCCATTCAAATCATGCAAGTTAGAGTCCAAAACAAGGGCAAAAGTGTTTGGAAAAGTAGATACGTTGGAGACGTATCAACTCCCCCAAGCTTAAACCTTTGCTTGTCCTCAAGCAATTCAGTTGACAAACTAAAAGTGATAAAGAAAAACTTTTACAAAATCGGTTTGCTCTTGTTGTTGTAAATATGTAAAGCCAGCATTCAAGTTTTCAGCAAAAATTATGAACTAACCATATTCACAATAATATTTAGGTCTCATGTTTACTCATATCAATGGAATAATCAACTAGCGAGCAACAATAATAAATCTCGGATGACAACACTTTCTCAAAACAATCATAATATGATATAACAAGATGGTATCTCGCTAGCCCTTTCTAAGAGCGCAAAACATAAATGCAGAGCACCCCTGAAGATCAAGGGATAATTAGAAATTGTAATTAATGGTAAAAGAGATCCAGTCATAGTTGTAGGATCTTGAAGTAGATGTGT
>NC_041380.1:299588637-299604912 GCF_002162155.2 Triticum dicoccoides
ACTTAATGCTAAAGTTGCAATTTTTAAGCTTTTTCGGTTTAAGTGGAGTTTAGGCATAATTTCAACATTCACAATACATATCAAGCAAGCATGTAAAGAGTGTATAGGCAGCGGAAAATAAAGCATGCAACTTGCAAGAATGTAAAGGGAAGGGTTTGGAGAATTCAAACGCAATTGGAGACACGGATGTTTTTCCCGTGGTTCGGATAGGTGGTGCTATCCTACATCCACGTTGATGGAGACTTCAACCCACAAAGGGTAACGGTTGCGCGAGTCCATGGAGGGCTCCACGCACGAAGGGTAATGGTTGCGCGAGTCCACGGAGGGCTCCACCCACGAAGGGTCCACGAAGAAGCAACCACCCACGAAGGGTCCACGAAGAAGCAACCTTGTCTATCCCACCATGGCCATCGCCCACAAAGGACTTGCCTCACTAGCGGTAGATCTTCACGAAGTAGGCGATCTCCTTGCCCTTACAAACTCCTTGGTTCAACTCCACAATCTTGTCGGAGGCTCCCAAGTAACACCTAGCCAATCTAGGAGACACCACTCTCCAAGAAGTAACAAATGGTGTGTAGGTAATGAACTCCTTGCTCTTGTGCTTCAAATGATAGTCTCCCCAACACTCAACTCTCTCTCATAGGATTTGGATCTGGTGGAAAGAAGGTTTGAGTGGAAAGCAACTTGGGGAAAGCTAGAGATCAAGATTCATATGGTAGGAATGGAATATCTTGGCCTCAACACATGAGTAGGTAGTTCTCTCTCAGAAATAGGATGCTGGAAGTGTAGGCTTAGTCTGATGGCTCTCTCTACGAATGAAGAGGAGGTGGAGGGGTATATATAGCCTCCACACAAAATCCAACCGTTACACACAGTTTTCCAATCTCGGTGGGACCGAATCAACAAACTCGGTCAGACCGAAATAGGAAACCTAGTGACCGTTAGAGATTTTCGGTGCGACCGACTGGATCAACTCGGTGGGACCGATGTGCTAGGGTTAGGGTAAATCCAAAACTCGGTTTGACCATTACTCAAACTCGGTGGGATCGATTTGGGTCATAAGTGAAATAGAGAGTTGGCCAAGCAAACTCGGTGGGGCCGATTGCATATCTCGGTGGGACCGAAAATATTGCAATAGGTAACAGAGAGTTTGCAAGCCCATCTCGGTGAGACCGAGATCCCATTGGTGAGACCGAACTGATTAGGGTTTCTAGCAATGGCTATGACAGGTGAAACTCGGTGGCACCGGATAGGAATAATCGGTAGGTCCGAGTTTGGCTTTGGGTTTAGGTCATATGTGGAAGTGGGAAAGTAGCTGAGGATTTTGGAGCATATCATTAAGCACATGAAGCAAGAGGCTCATTAAGCAACACCTCATCCCTCCTTGATAGTATTGGCTTTTCCTATGGACTCAATGTGATCTTGGATCACTAAAATGTAAAATTAAGAGTCTTGAGCTTGAAGCTTTAGCCAATCCTTTGTCCTTAGCATCTTGAAGGAGTTCCCACAACCTTTAGTCCATGCCACTCCATTGTTGAACTTATCTGAAACATGCTAGATAGAAATGTTAGTCCAACAAGAGATATGCTGTCATCAATTATCAAAACCACCTAGGGAGCACTTGTGCTTTCAATCTCCCCCTTTTTGGTAATTGATGGCAACATACATCAAAGCTTTAGATAAAGATATAAAGAACAGCAAGTAAAGCTTTGGAAGGACATGTAACAAGCATAGGCTCCCCCTACATGATGCACTCATGTAAATATGAAATATAGAGGCATGTGAGAGCATAACCATGACAGAGTAGGCAATGTGTTACATGTATCTTGGCCATATGCATCAGAGCAAAAGATTATCAAGGAAAATACCTTCATGCTCATGAGTCCTTCTTGCAAACAGTATGTACATAAGCAAGGACTCCTCATACTCATGATTTTGATGCATATACTTACCTTGTGGTCTTGAGTTGGCTTAGGATGGAATGAACCTGCACAAACAAAGTTAGATAACATAGGTACATCCACTAGCCAGAGCAAACAAAAGAAACCACAAGAATACCAAGACTGGGATGACATGTAGAGAGTGAGTACAAGGTACCACATTGGATTCAACATGTCCCCAAGAATAAAGATATGCAATGAATTTGATTGATTTCTTTCCCTTAGGTGTCTTGCTCCCCCAGAATCTTACATGGGATATTGGGAGAAGATAAGGAACAGCAAATCAGAGCTGAAAGATACAAATGAACATGTCTTTCCCCCTAAAAAGACATGTGACATCTCTCCTCTTGAACATCAAGCATCAAGCATCTTGGACATCTGGGATCCTTGAGTATTCTCTCCCCCTGGAAGTCTCTCTCTCCCCCTTAATACTTTCTCTCTTGTAGGTTTGGTCCTTGAGACTTTTTCTCTCCCTTGATGTGATCTCTCTCTCCTACAAGCTTTGATGTGATCTCTCTCTCCCCGTTTGACATCAATTTCCAAGAAGGGCTTTCTGGAATCCGTCGTATAGGTTTGGTCCTTGAGACTCAGCACAAAGCAATGGATAAAACTGTGATGCTTGTAGAGGACAAGATTCATTGAGTAGAGCTAGATCAGAAGAAATATAGAACAAGTGGCAAACTATTTTTCCTGTTGCAAAGTCGGTGGCACCGAGTGGTATGTTTCGGTGGCACCGAAAAGATTCGGTTGGACGGAAATTACAAGTCGGTGAAACCGAGTTCACACAGAGAAAAACACTTGTCACCTCAGCTCACTAGACATGTAGGATCTCACAAAGATTTGCAATGAATTACCTAAAGGATTTGCAAGGAATTAAATGCAGAAAATGCAGAACATAAACAGAAAGAAAAGAGAAGAGACTGAAAAATCTAGATGGAGTTTTTTTGTTTTTGAAAAAGAGAAAGAAACTAAACATGCATGAGATATACACAAAAAGAACACAAGAGAACTTCATCTAGAGTTGGGCGGTGACATAGTCACCTATGTTAGAGTATATTGACTTAGGAGTCAAGTGAGAACACTTGATCATAGGTCATACTCATCGTTTAAGCTCAAAATGGGGTTACCATTTTTCGTTTAAGCATCTTGATGTATTCACATCTTGTTGAGTTGCTTTGACTCATGTCTTGGAGTAAAGCTTCTCTAAGATGGAATAACATACCTTGGGTGGTGGTGTGGTTCTTGCTCATGTAGTTGAACTTGTGTGGGTGCTCAAGGTTGATGTAGCTCATCAAGAGTTGAGAGTACCACTTGGAGTTTGAGTTCATCTACCTACATGGGTTAGTTCTTGCAAGGAAGAGCACTTCTGTATCCAAAAATGACAATCATGAAGCTCAACATAGAATTTGTCAAAGGACAAACCGGGAGAATCATTCGCTCAAAAACTCGTTTAGCTAACTTTTGTGAAAACTATTCATTCATCTCTAGCATTGAACCTATGAAGGTTGAAGAAGCATTGGAAGATCCGGATTGGATAAACGCTATGCATGAAGAGCTACACAATTTTGAGAGAAACCAAGTTTGGACATTGGTTGAGAAGCCCGACAATAACCACAACATCATTGGTACCAAATGGGTGTTTCGCAACAAGGAAGATGAAGATGGACAAGTGGTTCGCAACAAAGCACATCTCGTCGCCCAAGGGTACACACAAGTCGAAGGTATGGACTATGGTGAGACATATGCTCCCGTTGCTAGACTTGAGTCCATTCGCATCTTACTTGCCTATGCTAATCACCATAATATCACCTTGTACCAAATGGACATTAAAAGTGCTTTTCTAAATGGTGAAATAGAGGAGGAAGTTTATGTCAAACAACCTCCCGGTTTTATCAATCCTAAGAAACCAAATCATGTTTACAAACTTCACAAAGCTCTTTATGGTCTTAAACAAGCTCCTAGAGCATGGTATAAATGCTTGACCAAGTTCCTTATTACAAGTGGTTTCGAAATTGGTAAAATTGATACTACTCTTTTTACTAAAAGGGTTAATGGAGAACTATTTGTATGCCAAATTTATGTCGATGATATCATGGTTCAACTAACCCTCTCTTTAGTGAAAAGTTTGGAAAGCTAATGTCAGAGAAGTTTGAGATGTCTATGATGAGTGAACTCAAATTCTTTCTCGGTTTGCAAATCAAGCAAACTAAGGAAGGTACATTTGTCTCTCAAACGAAGTACACCAAGGACTTATTCAAGAAGTTCAATATGCAAGAATGCAAAGGTATGTCTACACCCATGCCTACTAGTGGACATAATGATTTGACCAAAGATGGTGAACTGGTTGATCAAAAGGTTTATCGCTCTATGATTGGTTCATTGTTATACCTATGTGCTTCACGTCCCGATATTATGCTAAGTGTGTGCATGTGTGCACGATATCAAGCTGCTCCTAAAGAATGTCATCTTAAGGCTGTGAAAAGGATAGTGAGATATTTAATCCATACACCAAATTTTGGCATTTGGTATCCTAAGAGGTCTTCTTTTGATCTTGTTGGCTATTCCGACTCGGATTATGCCGGAGACAAGGTTGATAGAAAGTCCACTTCGGGTACTTGTCAATTTCTTGGTAGATCTCTTGTGTCTTGGTCTTCCAAGAAACAAAACTCGGTATCCTTTTCCACCGCCGAAGCGGAATACATTGTCGCTGGTTCATGTTGTGCTCAATTACTTTGGATGACCCGAACTCTTAAAGATTATGGGATCTATGTGAAACATGTTCCACTACTTTGTGACAATGAAAGTGCTATCAAAATTGGTCATAATCCTGTACAACATTCTCGAACTAAGCATATTGAAGTTCGTCATCATTTCATTCGAGATCATGTTGCTAAGGGTGACATTAATCTTAAGCACGTTCGCACCGATAAGCAATTAGCGGATATATTTACTAAACCTCTTGATGAGAAAGTATTTTGCAGGTTGAGAGGTGAATTGAACATCATTGATGCTTCGAACTTGGAGTAGAAACTCCATTGGATACATGCAAGACATGAGCTTATGACTAATCCATGATATATCTCTTATGATGACTATCTTATGTCTTGGATATATTTGTACCTTGCATGTTGTCTAACCCATGTAGGTGCTTGGTTGAATCTAATTCCATGAGATTGCTACTCACTCACATCTTGAGCAATCTCTACATCACCAAGTCTCTACACAATGGCGGTTGAAGACAAGGAAGCACATTGAGGATTTGCTCGACGGGATGATCTGTGGCAATTATTGCTCGAACTCGTGAGAGCTTTTGCTTGGGTCTTCGTTGAACATCTTCTTCATCTTGTTCTTCTTCTTGGCCTTCTTCATTGTTGACGTCGTCATTCTCTTGTCGTGGTGGAGAAAGAGGTTGTTGATGTTCGTCTTGATGCATTTCCTTGTCTTCTTCATCTTGGTGTGCCCCACTTGTGGATGCTTCCGTGTCGATTCTTGGTTCACCTTGTCGTGAAGTAGAAGCTTCCACTTGGACGAATGAAGTACTCTCCTTCACCTTTGTTGGACGAATTTTGCCAATGTACAAGTCTTGGATTGCTTCTGAAGAGTCTTTGTCTCCTACATCAATTGGCAATTGCTCTACTTGCGAGCCATTAGATTCATCAAACTTCACATCTACCGTCTCTTCAACCTTTTGGGTGAAATTGTTGTAGACACAGTAAGTGTGAGAGTTTGAGCCATAACCAAGTAGAAAACCTTCATGAGATTTAGGAGCAAACTTTGAACGACGATGCTTATCAAGAATGTAGCACTTTGAGCCGAATACTCGAAAGTATCCAACTTGGGGTTTGTTACCGGTGAGAAGCTCGTATGCCATCTTACCGAGTAGCTTGTGAAGATATAAGCGATTTGTTGCGTGACAAGCTGTCTCAACCGCTTCTGCCCAAAAATGCTTCGGCGTCTTGTATTCATCAAGCATCGTTCTTGCCATTTCGATGAGCGTCCGGTTCTTCCTCTCAACAACTCCATTTTGTTGAGGTGTGTACGTAGCCGAGAACTCGTGTGAAATCCCTTCTTCGTCAAGAAAGGTGTCCACATTTGCATTCTTGAACTCCGTTCCGTTGTCACTCCGAACCTTCTTGATCTTCACGTCAAACTGATTTTGGGCCTTCCTAGCGAAGTTTCTGAAGATCTTCTGGACCTGCGACTTGTCATTAAGAAAGAACACCCACGTAAATCTTGAAAAATCATCAACTATAACTAGACCAAAAGAATTTCCACCAAGACTCTTGTAGGCGTTGGGACCAAAAAGGTCCATATGAAGTAGCTCGAGTGGCCTTCTTGTGGTCATGATGTTCTTCACGGGATGCCTTCCTCCAACCTGTTTACCTGCTTGACAAGCACTGCAAAGTCTATCCTTATCAAATATGACATCTTTAACTCCAAGGATATGATTTCCTTTAATAAGCTTGTCAAGGTTTCTCATGCCAACGTGACCTAGTCGTCTATGCCACAACCAACCTTTTGAGGATTTAGCAACAAAGCAAGTTTTAGGTTGTGCCTTTTTAGAGAAATCGACAATGTAAAGATCACCTCTACGCATACCGGTAAAGACCATTTTATGATTGTCTCGATGAAATACTTGGCACTCTACCTCAGTAAATAGGACATTCAAACCGAAATCAGCAAGTCTAGATACTGAAAGTAAGTTGTAGCCAAGAGATTCAACGAGCATGACATTTTGAATGGAACTATCATGTGAGATGGCCACCTTACCAAGGCCAACCACTTTACCCCTTGAATTATCACCAAAGGTGACATATTTTCGAGGGCCATCATTTTCAGCAAGCTCACGGAACATCTCTTCATCTCCGGTCATATGATCAGTACATCCACTATCAAGAACCCATTCCTTTCCTCCTGACTCATATCCCCGAAGATTTGCCATAAGACCAAAATGTCTCATTGCATCATCAAGATCGAAGTCACTATCATCGTCATCATCATAGTATCCATGTTCACCATGATCTTGTGACTCATCATTTCCTAGAGAGGGTAATTCATTAGATAAATGATCATCAAAGTGGTCACCTTTATGAATTCTTATAGCTTCGAATATGATATCACTAATGATTCCAACATCTCCTTTAGCTCGCTTGAGATTGGCAAGCTCAAATAGATAATCACCAAAACTAGGATCACTAGGGTTCATCTTACTCAAGGCAATAGATTTATGGATAATTTCATCCAAATTTTTCAAGGAATGATTGGGAAATCGTTCCTCAAGAAATTTCCATATAGTATAGGCACAATTAAGAGTAGGCAAATTAGCAATCAAATTTTTGGGCAATCCTCTAATGATGAGCTCAATAGTTCTAAGATTGCGAATCATGTCAATATCTTTATCTAGGGTAGGATGCAAAGGATCAATATGAGGTGCACAAGGGCTAGCAATATACTTGTTCAAATGATATTGATTGAAAATTACAAGCATCTCATTTTTCCACTCATGAAAATACTCTCCATCAAGAATAGGCACTCTATGTCTAAGATTCCCTAAGGTAGACACATCCATCTTCCTCCAATGGTGATTAAACCAAGGCAATGGAGACCAAAGCTCTGATACCACTTGTAGGATCTTGAAGTAGATGTGTCTAGAGGGGGGGGGGTGTGATTAGACACTTAATGCTAAAGTTGCAATTTTTAAGCTTTTTCGGTTTAAGTGGAGTTTAGGAATAATTTCAACATTCACAATACATATCAAGCAAGCATGTAAGGAGTGTATAGGCAGCGGAAAATAAAGCATGCAACTTGCAAGAATGTAAAGGGAAGGGTTTGGAGAATTCAAACGCAATTGGAGACACGGATGTTTTTCCCGTGGTTCGGATAGGTGGTGCTATCCTACATCCACGTTGATGGAGACTTCAACCCACGAAGGGTAACGGTTGCGCGAGTCCATGGAGGGCTCCACCCATGAAGGGTAATGGTTGCGCGAGTCCACGGAGGGCTCCATCCATGAAGGGTCCATGAAGAAGCAACCACCCACGAAGGGTCCACGAAGAAGCAACCTTGTCTATCCCACCATGGCCATCGCCCACGAAGGACTTGCCTCACTAGCGGTAGATCTTCACGAAGTAGGCGATCTCCTTGCCCTTACAAACTCCTTGGTTCAACTCCACAATCTTGTCGGAGGCTCCCAAGTAACACCTAGCCAATCTAGGAGACACCACTCTCCAAGAAGTAACAAATAGTGTGTAGGTAATGAACTCCTTGCTCTTGTGCTTCAAATGATAGTCTCCCCAACACTCAACTCTCTCTCATAGGATTTGGATCTGGTGGAAAGAAGGTTTGAGTGGAAAGCAACTTGGGGAAAGCTAGAGATCAAGATTCATATGGTAGGAATGGAATATCTTGGCCTCAACACATGAGTAGGTAGTTCTCTCTAGAAATAGGATGCTGGAAGTGTAGGCTTAGTCTGATGGCTCTCTCTACGAATGAAGAGGAGGTGGAGGGGTATATATAGCCTCCACACAAAATCCAACCGTTACACACAGTTTTCCAATCTCGGTGGGACCGAATCAACAAACTCGGTCAGACCGAAATAGGAAACCTAGTGACCGTTAGAGATTTTCGGTGGGACCGACTGGATCAACTCGGTGGGACCGATGTGCTAGGGTTAGGGTAAATCCAAAACTTGGTTTGACCGATTACTCAAACTCGGTGGGACCGATTTGGGTAATAAGTGAAACAGAGAGTTGGCCAAGCAAACTCGGTGGGGCCGATTGCATATCTCGGTGGGACCAAAAATATTGCAATAGGTAACAGAGAGTTTGCAAGCCCATCTCGGTGAGACCGAGATCCCATTGGTGAGACCGAACTGATTAGGGTTTGACAGGTGAAACTCGGTGGCGCCGGATAGGAATAATCGGTAGGTCCGAGTTTGGCTTTGGGTTTAGGTCATATGTGGAAGTGGGAAAGTAGCTGAGGATTTTGGAGCATATCATTAAGCACATGAAGCAAGAGGCTCATTAAGCAACACCTCATCCCTCCTTGATAGTATTGGCTTTTCCTATGGACTCAATGTGATCTTGGATCACTAAAATGTAAAATGAAGAGTCTTGAGCTTGAAGCTTTAGCCAATCCTTTGTCCTTAGCATCTTGAAGGAGTTCCCACAACCTTTAGTCCATGCCACTCCATTGTTGAACTTATCTGAAACATGCTAGATAGAAATGTTAGTCCAACAAGAGATATGTTGTCATTAATTATCAAAACCACCTAGGGAGCACTTGTGCTTCCAATAGTCATACTCAATGTAAACTAATAATAATACATGCAAATGACAACGGTGCTCTCCAACTGGTGCCTTTTAATAAGAGGGTGATGACTCAACATAAAAGTAAATAGATAGGCCCTTCTCAGAGGGAAGCAGGGATTTGTAGAGGTGCCAGAGCTCGATTTTGAAATAGATATGAATAATATTTTGAGCGGTATACTTTCATTGTCAAGATAACAACCGAGATATCTCGATATCTTCCATGCTACACACATTATAGGCGGTTCCCAAGCAGAATGGTAAAGTTTATACTCCCCCACCACCAACAAGCATCAATCCATGGCTTGCCCGAAACAACGGGTGCCTCCAACTAACAACAATCCCGGGGGATTTTTGTTTGCAATTATTTTGATTTGATTTGAGCATGGGACTGGGCATCCCGGTGACCAGCCATTTTCTCGTGAGTGAGGAGCGGAGTCCACTCCTCTTGAGAATAACCTGCCTAGCATGGAAGATACAGACAACCCTAGTTGATACATGAGCTATTCGAGCATACAAAACATAATTTTTATTTGAAGGTTTAGAGTTTGGCACATACAAATTTACTTGGAACGGCAGGTAGATACCGCATATAGGAAGGTATAGTGGACTCATATGGAATAACTTTTGGGGTTTATGGAAGTGGATGCACAAGCAGTATTTCTGCTTAGTACAAGTGAAGGCTAGAAAGAGACTGGGAAGCGACCAACTAGAGAGCAACAACAGTCATGAACATGCATTAAAATTAATCAACACTGATTGCAAGCATGAGTAGGATATAATTCACCATGAACATAAATATCGGGGAGGCTATGTTGATTTTTTTTCAACTACATGCGTGAACATGTGCCAAGTCAAGCCACTCGAATCGTTCAAAGGAGGATACCACCCTATCATACCACATCACAACCATTTTAATAGCATGTTGGCACGCAAGGTAAACCATTATAAACTCCTAGCAATTTAAGCATGGCTTGGGCAACTATAATCTGTAATTGTCATTGCAAACATGTTTCATTCATAATAGGCTAAATCGGGAACGATGAACTAATCATATTTACAAAAACAAGAGAAGTCGAGTTCATACCAGCTTTTCTCATCTCAATCAGTTCATCATATATCATCATTATTGCCTTTCACTTGCACGACCGAATGGTGTGGATAATAATAATAGTGCACGTGCATTGGACTAAGCTAGAATCTGCAAGCATTCAATACATGGGAGAAGACAAGGTAATATTGGGCTCTTCGTTAGATCAACAATAATGCATATAAGAGCCACTCAACATTTTCATCATGGTCATCTCCTCTCGACCCCCAAAGAAACAAAACTATTTACACGGGAAAGCTCCCAAGAAGCAAAAGAAGAACGAGAAATATTTTGGGGTTTTATTTTTAATTACTACTACTACAAGCATGGAAAGTAAACTAACTAAAAGCTACAACTAATTTTTTTGGTCTTTCTTAAGGGTTTTTAAACACACCAGAAGAAAGCTTAAAACAGAAAAAAAACTAGCATGGATGATACAGTGAAAAAGTATGAGCACCGACAACTGGCATGAGTGTGTGAACATGAATGTAATGTCGGTGAGAAATACATACTCCCCCAAGCTTAGGCTTTCGGCCTAAGTTGGTCTATGGCCACGGCTGGCCTGGTGGAAATCCAAAGCTGTAACTGGGGTCGTACTGGGATGCAGCAGCTATTGCCTCACGAGCTGCGGCTTGGAGGCGGGCTTCCTCCGTCCGCCTCTCGTACTCGTTTGCCTCCTCCCTGGTTATAAAATATCTCTCTTTTGTCTGAAAATCAAAGAAAGCAGGAGCAGGGAGAGCAACGTGGATGGTGCACCGTCTGTCAAAGATTAGTCGGTACTGGAGGAACTGATCGTTCCTCTCAACAAACTGATGACGAACCATAGCATTATAATCTATATAAGAAGGAGGCAACTCAATATCATCCCTGGGTATGGGTATATCAAGAAAGTTAGCTACACGAGTTGTATAAATTCCACCAAAAAAATCTCCAGTTAAACCATTAAGATGCAACCTACGTGCAACAATAGCCCCCAAGTTGTATTGTTTATCTCCTAATATAGCACTCTTAAGAACACTAAGATCGGGAACACACATGTGACATGCTTCATCCTTACCGTTAATGCATCTATCCACGAAGAGAGCAAAATAATGTATGGCAAGAAAATGAATGCTCCCTATGGTAGCTTGTGTTATTTCTCTAGATTCTCCCACAGTGATACTAGCAAGAAATTCTTTAAATTCAGATTTGCGAGGTTCACTAGCACTACCCCACTGCGGGCGTTTACAAGTAGTATTAGAATCTTCTAAGTCCATGGTATAAGATTTATCATAAAGATCAAATAGGACATTGTGAGAATTGTGCGAGGATGTAAATTTAAACCTTCTCACAAATGAATCAGTTAAATAGAGGTATTGCCGACACTTATTTGACACGAAGCTCTCAAGATCAGCGTTACACAGATATGCGTCAAATTCTTCCTTGATGCCTGCCTGGACCATTAAATCCTCTGATGGCCATTCACAAGGCCGCACTTGAGCCTCCCTTGGTAGTTCATTGTCCGGCTCGCGTATTGCGGGCCTTGCTTCCTTGAGGAACCACCTTGGTACATTTTCCTAAACATATTTCTTCCTCTGAAAAAATTTCTGAAATTTTTAGTAACTCAAAATAAAAGTGAACCAAACTCAACAAGATTGATAGCAACTACTCCTACAAGTGCCTAGAGGCCATATCATGCATTAAAACTACTTTTGACCACATAAATTTGACATGCAAGCCCAAGAACAGGGTCACCTAAGCAGCAAAGATTTGCAATAAATAAAGCACTAGAACAAAAACTAATTGGACCATTGGAGGAGTCAGATACTGAGGAACAATCCCCCAAAGCAGTTTTGTGAATGGAGCTTTGAGCAAGGAGATCAAAAATGGGAGCAAGATAAGCTAGAACACGGGTCTGAGCTGGTGGATGATTTTTTCTTGAGGAAGACAAAGTGTGTGGGTGCAAGAATAAGTGGAGGGGACCCACGTGGGGTCCACGAGGTAGGGGGCGCGCCCGGGGGTAGGGCGCGCCCGGGGGTAGGGCGCGCCCTCCACCCTCGTGGGCACATGGTGGGTCCCCCTGGTGTGTTCTCAGTGCCAATAATTCTTAAATATTCTAGAAAAAATCATATTAAATTTTCAGGGCATTTGGAGAAGTTTTATTTTCAAGGTATTTTTTATTGCAAGGATAATTCAGAAAACAGACATAAAATACTATTTTTAATTTATTTAATATAAATAATAGAGAGTAAAAGGAGGGTATAGAAGGTTGTGCTTTCTAACTTCATCCATCTCATGCTCATCAAAAGGAATCCACTAACAAGGTTGATCAAGTCTTGTTAACAAACTCATTCCGAATTGCATGAAACCGGAGAAATTTCGAATAACACTAGGTTACCTCAACTGGGATATGCACATCCCCAACAATAAGAATATCATATTTCTTCTTGGCAGTAGGAAGAGGAAACTCAAAACCTCCAACAGTAATCGTTGAAATTTTTCCAATAGAATTGATACTGTGGACTTGAGGTTGTTTCCTCGGAAAGTGTACCTTATGCTCATTACCATATACATGAAAAGTGACATTGCCTTTGTTGCAATCAATAACAGCCCCTGCAGTATTCAAAAAGGGTCTACCAAGGATAATTGACATACTACCGTCCTTGGGAATATCAAGAATAACAAAGTCTATTAAAATAGTAACGTTTGCACCACAACAGGCACATCCTCACAGATACCGACATGTATAACAGTTGATTTATTAGCCATTTGCAAAGATATTTCAGTAGGTGTCAACTTATTCAAATCAAGTCTACAATATAAAGAGAGAGGCATAACACTAACACCGGCTCCAAGATCTCATAAAGCAGTTCCAACATAGTTTCTTTTAATGGAGCATGGTATAGCTGGTACTCCTGGATCTCCAAGTTTCTTTGGTATTCCACCCTTAAAAGTATAATTAGCGAGCATGATGGAAATTTCAACTTCCGCTATCTTTCTTTTATTAGTAACAATATCTTTCATGTACTTAGCATAAGGGTTCATTTTAAGCATATCAGTCAAACGTATACGCAAAAAGATAGGTCTAATCATTTCACCAAAGCGCTCAAAATCCTCATCATCCTTTTTTCTTGGATGATTTAGGAGGAAAAGGCATGGGTTTCTGAACCCATGGTTCTCTATCTTTATCGTGCTTCCTAGCGACAAAGTCTCTCTTATCATAACGTTGATTCTTTGATTGTGGGTTATGAAGATCAACAACAAGTTCAATCTCTACATTATTATCATTGCTAGGTTGAGCATCAACATGAACATCATCACTAACATTATCACTAGGTTCATGTTCATTACCAGATTGTGTTTCAGCATCAGAAATAAAATATCATTGGGATACTCATGTGTGTCTGCAACAGGTTCACTAGAAGCATGCAAAGTCCTATCATTTTTCTTTTCCTTCTTCTTAGAAGAACTAGGTGCATCAGCATTAATTCTCTGAGAATCTTGCTCAATTCTCTTAGGATGGCCCTCAAGATACAAAGGTGTCTGAGTCATTTTACCCCCTCTAGTCATAACTCTAAAAGCATTATCATTTTTCCTATTGTTTAATTCATTGAGCAAATCATTCTGAGCCTTAAGTACTTGTTCTACTTGAGTGATAACCATAGAAGCATGTTTAGTAATAAGTTTAAGTTCACCTTTAACTCTAGACATATAATCACTCAAGTGTTCAATCATATCAGCATTGCATTTCAATTGTCTACCAACATAAGCATTGAAGTTTTCTTGTTTAATAATAAAATTATCAAACTCATCTAAGCATTGGCTAGCAGACTTATTACGAGGAATATCACCTTCATCAAACCTATAGAGGTAATTTACCTTCACTGCCTGTGTCGGGTTATCAAGACCATGTATTTCTTCAGTAGGTGGTAAATTCCTAACATCTTCAGCTTTAATACCTTTTTCTTTCATAGATTTATTTGCCTCTTGCATATCTTCAGGACTGAGAAATATATTACCTCTTTTCTTTGGAGTTGGCTTAGGAGTTGGTTCAGGAAGTGTCCCATCATTTTCATTACTCAACATATTATTCAATAGCAATTCAGCTTGATCAACTGTTCTTTCCCTGAAAATACAACCAGCACAACTATCCAGGTGGTCTCTGGAAGCATCGGTTAGTCCATTATAAAAGATATCAAGTATTTCATTTTTCTTGAGTGGATGATCACGCAAAGCATTAAGTAATCAGAGAAGCCTCCCCCAAGCTTGTGGGAGACTCTCTTCTTCAATTTGCACAAAATTATATATTTCCCTTAAAGCAGCTTGTTTCTTATGAGCGGGGAAATATTTAGCAGAGAAGTAATAAATCTTATCCTGGGGACTATGCAAACAACTAGGATCAAGAGAATTAAACCATGTTTTAGCATGACCCTTTAATGAGAACGGAAATAACTTAAGGATAAAGTAATAGCGAATTTTCTCATCATGAGTAAACAGGGTGGCTTTATCATTTAATTTAGTAAGATGTGCCACAATAGTTTCAGATTCATAGCCATAAAAAGGATCAGATTCAACAAAAGTAATTAACTCAGGATCGATAGACAAATCATAATCCTTATCGGAAATAAAGATAGGTGAAGTAGCAAAAGCAGGGTCATATTTCATTCTAGCATTCAAAGACTTTTCTTTAAGCTTAGCTAATAATTTCTTAAGATCAGATCTATCATTGCAAGCTAAGAAGTCTCTAGCGGCTTCTTCATCCATAACATAACCCTTAGGCACAACAGGTAATTCATATCTAGGGGGAGAATCCTCATCATCACTTTCATCAATATTATCAGTTTCAATAATTTCATTCTCTCTAACCCTAGCAAGTTGTTCATCAAGAAATTCACCTAATGGCATAGTATTATCAAGCATAGAAGTAGTTTCATCATAAGTATCATGCAAAGCAGAAGTGGCATCATCAATAACATGCGACATATCAGAATAAATAGCAGGCGTAGGTGTCGCAAGTTTACTCAAAGCAGAAGGTGAATCAAGTGGAGAGCTAGATGGCAGTTCCTTACCTCCCCTCGTAGTTGAGGGAAATTTTTTGGTTCTTAGATCTTTCAAGGTCTTCATAGTGATCAGCAGATATAAATCCCAAGTGACTCAAAGAATAGAGCTATGCTCCCCGGCAACGGCGCCAGAAAATAGTCTTGATAACCCACAAGTATAGGGGATCGCAACAATTTTCGAGGGTAGAGTATTCAACCCAAATTTATTGATCCGACACAAGGGGAGCCAAAGAATATTCTCAAGTATTAGCAGCTGAGTTGTCAATTCAAACACACCTGGAAACTTAATATCTGTAGCGAAGTATTTAGTAGCAAAGTAATATGATAGTAGTGGTAACAGTGGCAAAAGTAACGGTAGCAGTTGTGATGCCCGAATAATTAAGCTACAGTGAACCTCTACTAATGATGCCACGTCACCTCGGTTACCGTTGATAAACTCGCGTTGATTTGAAGCCGATTCAAATTCAAATCAATAATCAAGTCAAATAATTAAAGTTTCCAAATGTCAAAACTAAAGTGTTTGAAATGTGGCAAATAAATAGTAAGTAATATTGGTGGAGAAAACATCTATTTATAAAATGTTCCAACGCACTAAGCTAATTATAAGAGCGATAAAACAATTATTTAAAATGCATTTAAAATAATAATAAATAAAATATACTTTATTTAAGGTGCCAAAATATTTGGGGTCGTAGCATATTTATTAACACTAGTTTAGGGGCTACTTTTATAATTTGTAAAACTAAAGTAAAAGGGGAATTAAAAAACAAAACAAAAAGAAAACACAATCACCCGCCCCCACTGGGCCAGGCCCAGCTGGCCGCCGAACCGGCCGGCCCACCCGCTCGCCTTTGGCCTATTTAGGCCGGCCTTCCCCCACTAACCCTAGCGCACAAACC
>NC_041380.1:299605379-299636335 GCF_002162155.2 Triticum dicoccoides
GATCGGGCCGAACCCCGACCCCGGCGCCCCGTTCGCCGCTCGCCGGAGCCACCACACCGGCGTCGCCCATCACCACCCCCCCACCTCGTCGGACGCCTCCTCACCTCCTCCCCGACGGCCTCCTCCTCGACTTGATGCCAACGCCGCGTCGCCGCTGCCCAGGGCCCCGTCGTCGGAGACACCTCGTCGAACGCCATCGCCTCCGTCACACCCCTCCGCACGTCGTCCCCGTCGTCCTCCCCGACCCTCGCTGCCTAGTTCCTTGCATCCCGTCGTGAGCTCCCTCCCTCTCCCTCTCTCTGTTGCACGTCGCCGCTCCCGACCGCCCCGACGAGCTTCTCCGCGCGCGCCCGTCGTCGTGGCCTCCTCCGCCCTCTGCTGGCCGCCTACGCGCCCGCCTCTGTGTGGCTGTGTCCCATTGCAGCTCCCACATGCCCGCGCGCGCCAGCGCGTGCCTCCCCCTCTGCGCCCATCGCCTGCGTCGGATCTCGCCGTTGCTGGCGCCGCTCGCCGTCCACCTATGCAGGTCCCCGTGGCCGTCACCATGCCCGCAGCCCCGCTCGGCGCTGTCGCAGCCCGCCTCAGCCTCGCCTTGCCTTGGTCGCGCCCGTCATTGCGCCGCCGCCGCAGCCTCCCCTGCTGCCTCCGTCGTGCGTCCGCGCTCGCCTGTGCCGCTCGCTGCTCGCGCCCTGGCTATCCTCGGCTACCTATGCCTGCCCGAAGCACTTTCGACAACCTCCCTCGCTGGTCGCCGCTCTGCCGCGCCCTGCCACTGGCTCTGGACGCCAGCGCCGGCGAGCGAGCCCAGCGCCCACTTGGGCATGCTCCCGTCCGGGTGCACGCCCGCAGCGCCCCACCGCCCGCACCCGCTAAACGACCTGCCCCGGTTGGCCTATGGGCCAATGACAGCCGGGGCCCACGCCCTAAGAACAAAAATAAATAAATGAAATAAAATATATAAATATAATATATATATAATTAATTAACTAATTAACCAATTAACTAAATTAATTAACTTAATCTAATTAATCTGTTAATTAAACTAATTAACATAGTTAGTTAGTTAGTTAGCAGTGTATGACAAGTGGGGTCCATCCCCAGGACGTTAAAAAATATAATAGTAAACAAAATTAAATATTAATTAATTAACTTAATTAATTCTGTTTAAAATTAATTAATTAAGATTAACTAACCTAATAACTATTTAACCTAATTAACTAAACAGTCCCTGACACGTGGGACCCACTTGTCAAGTTGACGAGGTCAACGTCATGTTGACTGCTGACGTCATGCTGACATCAGCAAACACTATTCTGGATAATGTTGAATTAAATTAATTAAATAAATGCTAAAAATGATTTAAATCTTTTAAAATCAATATAAAATAAACTGTAGCTCGGATGGACAAACTTTGTACATGAAAGTTGCTCAAAGAATCCAGATACGCAGCCCGTTCGTCTGCCACGCATCCCTAGCATAGCGAACACACAACTTTCCCCCTCCGATTCATCTGTTCGAAAACACGAAACACTGGGGATATTTTCTCGGATGTTTCCCCCCTTCACCGGTATCACCTCATACCGCATTAGGGCACACCTAGCACCGCTACTTGTCATGTCATGCATCGATATGCATCTGTTTGCATTGTATTCGTTGTTTCTTCCCCCTCTTCTCTCCGGTAGACTACGAGACCGACGCCGTTGCTGGTGCCCCGATCGACTACGCTGTTGACGACCCCTCTTTCTTGCCAAGAGCAACCAGGCAAGCCCCCCCTCGATCACCAGATATCACCTACTCTTCTCTCTACTGCTTGCATTAGAGTAGTGTAGCATGCTACTGCTTTCCGTTAATCCTATCCTGATGCATAGCATGTCATTGTTGCTACAGTTATTGATACCTTACCTGCAATCCTAAATGCTTAGTATAGGATGCTAGTATTTCATCAGTGGCCCTACTTTCTTGTCCGTCTACCATGCTATACTATCGGACCGTGATCACTCAGGAGGTGATCATGGGTATATACTATATACTTTATACATGATACATGTGGTGACTAAAGTCGGGTCGGCTCGTAGAGTACCCGTGAGTGATTCATGGATTGGGTCTAAAAGGACGTTTGTCCGGACGGCCCTCTGAGTGAACCTTTGTGGCAGAGCAACAGGGTAGGTTGAGACCACCTAGGAGAGAGGTGGGCCTGGCCCTGGTCGGTGTCTGTGGTTATTTCAAAATAACACGCTTAACGAGATCTGGGTATTTGATCTGAGTCTGGCCATTGGCCTATACGCACTAACCAACTACACGGTGTAAGTGCATCTAGTGCCCCTTAGTGATTTTGGTGTATTGAAGACTTATAGGTCAAGGGACTAATGTGTTTGTGAGTGTACACAGGTCTATAAGTCTATGAGGATTTTTATATTTACAGAGAAAGTCGACCCTAAAAATGAAGTTCTTTGACTGAAGATTTTGAATCTCTGAAGACTTTGAAAGTGAAGAAATTGTTGTGACCTTGAAGAGTTGGTATTCATTTGAGGAATATGAAGCGTGAAGACTTTTGTTTTCGTAGTTTCATTTTCTCTTTCTTGAGTCATAGGAAACACCGTACTGTTAAAGGGGGTCGAGGAAATACTAAGGAAAAATTTCCATGTGATGCTCAACTCAAAATCCTACACCTACCAATCCCTTCGAGTGAAGCCATTGGAAATCTCATACAGTTCAGTCATATTCTTCAGTGACAGAGACGAAGTTATTCTGGTCACTGAGGAATTTGTTCTGACTGAGGAGATAGGAATTCGCCAGTGCGGATTGCCTACACAATGAGGAACATGATAGCCCTGATGATTTTGCTACTCAAAATTCCAACCGTTGTTGTGCTATGCGCCAGCTGTCCCAAAATATCTATCCACCTAACGATCATATATTGAAGGGAATTTATGTCTTATCATGTCGGGCTGCTCCCTAGGCTATAAATATATGCCCCCTACAACCACTAGTTGGTTGGCTACTCTGAGAGAAACTGACACTTGTCATTTGAGAGCAACCCATCCTCCGAGGACTTTGAGCAAAAATCATCAAGTGAGGAAAACCCCAAACCCAAACACCTACAAACCCCAAGTGATTGAGCATCACTGAAGAGATTGATCATGCGTGGATCCGATGCTTGTTACCTTTGAAGACTGTGCTTCTTCCAGACGGTTAGGCGTCATGGTCTAAAGCATCCAAGAGGAATTGTGGATCGCCAAGTGACTAAGTTTGTGAAGGTTTGGAAGTCGCCTGAAGACTTACCACGAGTGATTGGGTGAGGTCTGTGTGACCTTAGCTCAAGGAGAATACGGTGAGGACTTGGTGTCCTGAGCTGCATGCTCAGGGCTGGGTGTCCGGGACTGTGTGCCCTCGAGTTTAAATACTCAGGCGCTCCAACCAGACGTACAATTGAGACAACAGTTGGAACTGGTCTACCAAATCATTGTCTTCACCAAGCTTACTGGTTCTATTTCCTCAACTCTTTCATTTCCTCATAACTGTGTTGAGTGCTTGTTCATATCTGTGTTTGAAGACTTTGACTGAAGACTTTCTCAATTTACTCAGTTCAATTTCTTCAGTCTGTTTGTCTTCATCTTGTGTTATCCTGTGCTTACGCTTCCTGTACTCTGTGCCTGTCTTCATTTCATCATGATGACTATGCTTGTGTTCTGTTATGTTTACTTTTGAGTACTTATTCCGCTGCTAGTAGTTCTTCGCTAAGGAATTTCCTCACAGGCATATTCCTCAGTGAAGAATTTAATAAAAATCGCCTATTCACCCCCTCCCTCTAGTCGATATAATGCACTTTCAATTGGTATTAGAGCAAGGTACTCCCTTGTTCCGTGTGATTTTGGTTTAACCGCCTGGAGTTTTAGTTATGTCGACCACAGGTATGATCAAGGTCTCTGTTGGGTGTCCTACCTTCGATGGGACGGACTACCCCTACTGGAAGAATAAGATGCGAATGGATCTTGAGGCAATTGATAACGATCTCTGGTATGTTGTGGAAAATGGTGTTCCCTCAGTCACACCTTCTCTAAATGCTGCTGATGTGAAGAGATTCAAGCAACTTGATTCTCAAGCGAAGAATATCATATGTGGCCATCTGAGCAAAGGACAGTATGGAAGAGTGAGTGCTTCGGAAACTGCTAAGCTTATCTGGGATAGACTGTCCAAAGTAAATGAAGGAGTCTCAACACAATGTGACTCTCGAGTTGATGTTCTTCGCAATCTCTTCAACCGCTTCAAAAGACTCGACAATGAAAATTCTCAACAAACTTTCGATCGCCTCACTGACATCTCAAATGAGCTTCAAGCACTTGGTGCCACTGACATCACCGACCATGAGGTGGTGAAGAAATTGCTGAGATCGCTTGATTCCTCATTTGACACTCTGGCATTGATGACACAAGAACATGATGATTACAAGTCACTTGATCCCGCTGATATTCTCGAGAGGCTAAATACTCATGAGTTACAACTTGCTAAAAAAAGAGATCTCTATGGTTCGAGCTATGGCAGATCACGTGCACTGAAGGCCAAGGCAGTATCTGAGTCCGAAGATGAAGACTCTGGTAGCAGCCTTGGTGATCCTGAAGAACTAAGCCATGATCTAGCTCTGCTCGTGAAGAAGTTACAAAAGTTCTCAAGACGTGGTCGCTTTGGAAGACCCTCAAGGAGCAATGATTCCTCATCTAGTGACTACAAGAGGAGGCTCTGTCACAAATGCAAGAAACCTGGACATTACATTCAAGATTGTCCTTAGTTGGAAAAGGAATCAAAGAAGAAGAAATACAAGGATTACAGTTCTGATGATGCGAAGAAAAAGAAGAAATCCACAAAATCTTCATCATCAAAATCCTCAAAGCCTTCATATCACAAGAAGAGCAGCTCCAAGAAGGCTAGGGAATTCATTGGCAAGGAAATGGACTCTGAGGCTGAATCTGAAGAAAATGAGGAAGAGGAGACATCTGAGGAGTCCGAATCCAGAGTGGCGAGCCTAGCTCTCGCTACTGCATTCGTCAGCAAGTCTATCTTTAACACCGAAGAAAATGACCTCACCAACAAAGGCAGTTGAAGGCGATGATGACTACGCTCCCACCTATTGCTTCATGGCAAAGGGTGCCAAGGTACTCAAATATACCTCCTCTGAATCAAGTGAGAATGAATCTGATGAAAACCATAAGCCCAGCTATTCTAAACTTGCTAAGATTGCTGCAAAACAACAAAGGGCTTTAGAAAAGGTTCAAAACATGCTAGACAAAAGTGATGATATGTTGGGTGAAGAAATGGATCGCACTAAAGCCTTGACTGAAAATCTTCAGAGACTTCAGACTAGGTTTGACAATCTTCAAAGTCATCATAACACTCTCTTATCCGATCATGAGAAGCTTTCTTATGAATTTCTTCAAAGAAAGCAAGATCTTGAGAAGCTAAGAGTGAGTTATGAAGATCTTCAGAAGGAGCGCGATTCATTACTTGCTCAACAAATCAGCGCTTCTCAGGAAGAATTTGTTCCTCCATGCTTGAAGTGCATTGACCGTGAATCTGCTAATTCTTCATCTGAATGTTCAAATGCTGCTAATGCTTCAAATTCTTCACATGCCTCTGCTATCACTAATTCCTCATCTGAGGACGTTGCTAGTACCACTGACGATGCAAGGCTGAAGGAATTGTACATGACAGGCATGTACAAAAGCCTCAAAGGGCATCAGACTCTTTGTGATGTGCTTAAAAAGCAAATCCCCAACAGGAACCCTAGGAAAGAGGGTATTGCTTTTGAGAGGAAACTCAATGCTGATGGTACATATTGGAAGCCTGAGCAGTACCCCAAAACTACATGGGTTGCTGCAAAGGGACCTCTAGTTGATCCATCTAACTTATCTGGATTTGCATGTGAATCTCCTCGTTCTGATGATGAGTCATTTGACTCCAACTATAAACTATTCAAAAATCAGAATGGTGAAGTATTTGCTAGATATGTTCGCACTAACTGCAGGAATGGTTCCCCTATGAAGAAAATCTGGGTTCCCAAAAGATGCCTTGAAATCTTCAGGTGAATGTCATCATGACGCCACCTGTGAAGAATAGGAACCCCAGATCAAATTCTTCATATGGATCCAAGTCCTCATACGGACCAAACTCTTCACATGGATCATATTCCTGAAAATGATCAAAGTCCTCATATGAACATCATCGTGCTAACCCGTCTGTCTCGCATGGAAGATCTAAGGATTATGGATATGTGCATCATTCTTCAAATCTTTATGTTCATAGGTCCTCAAAGAATTTCTCTGCTTACTCTTATGCTTACTCTAACCCCTCTTATGTGAAACGAAATGGACTGGCTTCTATGCCATCCTTCTCATATGGAGCTCGCGGAGTGATGAACTCTTTGCCACCCCTTCAGATGTGGGTGGTGAAGAAAAAGAACTAATCTCTTCTGCAGGGTCAGGTCTCCAGACGTACGTAATCGTCTGAAGAATTTGCTGGAGACCTGAGTATGCCTGAAAGGAAGCAGGCTAATCATGAAGAAATGATTTTTCATTTCTCACGTCCTCATACTGCTTTATCTGTTCTTTTGCTTGATGAAATTGATCTGATGAATTGATGTCATATTCTTCACTGATAAAGTATATGAGTTTGTAAGTTGCACTAATTCATCTGCAGGATGGTCAACCCAAAGCCACTGAGTGGGTCCTTGATAGTGGATGTACAAATCACATGACTGGTGACAAGAATCTATTGATGGATGCTCCATTATCTCCGTTGCATCTGAAGCATATCATCTTTGCCGACAAAGGCAAAAGTCAGGTATTGGGTCTAGGTAAGGTTGCGATCACAAAGGATCGACACATGGACAAAGTCATGCTTGTTGAGTCCTTAGGATACAACCTTATGTCTGTCTCAATGCTTTGTGATCTTGATATGGTTGTTGTCTTTGGCAAGTACCATTGTGTTGTGGTTATGGAAGCTGACAATTCCAAAGTCTTCGAAGGCTTTAGGAGAGGAGACCTATATATTGTTGATTTCTCTACAGGACCACAACCAGTCGTGTGCCTACTTGCAAAAGCTTCAGAAGGCTGGCTCTGGCATCGACGACTTGGTCATGCAGGCATGAGGAATTTGCACACGCTTGCAAAGAAGAAGCATGTCATTGGCATCGAGAATGTCAAATTCCTCAAGGATCACCTATGAGGAGCCTGTGAAGCTGGGAAGATGACAAAGGCTAAGCATCCAGCGAAGACTATCATGACCACTACTCGTCCATTTGAATTGCTTCACATGGATCTCTTCGGTCCTAATCAATATTCTGCTGTTTCAAATGAAGCATCTCAATATGGCTTTATTATTGTTGATGATTACTCTCGTTACACATGGGTACACCTTGTTACTTACAAACATGAAGTGCAGGAAGTCTTCAAACGATTTTCCTCAAGGGCTTCAACCAACTTTGGTGTGAAGATCAAGCACATCAGAAGTGACAAGGGCACTGAGTTCAAGAATTCTGGTCTCGATGACTATCTTGATGAACTTGGTATTACTCATGAGTTATCTGCTCCTTACACTCCTCAGCAGAACGGTGTCGTGGAGCACAAGAACAGGACTCTTGCTGAGATGGCTCGCTTGATGAATACAAAACGCCTCGTCGTTTCTGGACTGAGGCAATTGATACTGCGTGCCACATCATCAACAGAGTATATCTTCACAAATTCTTCAAGAAGACTGCCTATGAACTCCTCACTGATAAGAAACCCAATGTAAGTTATTTCAAAGTCTTCGGTGCTAAATGTTGGATTAGAGATCCTCATCACAACTCAAAATTTGCACCGAAAGCACATGAAGATTTTATGCTTGGTTATGGAAAGGACTCGCACACCTACAGAGTCTTCAACAACGTTCTTCACAAGGTTGTTGAAACTGTAGATGTGCGGTTCGATGAAACTAATGGCTCGCAAAGAGAGCACCTACCTACTTTGATAGATGAACCAACACCTGAGTAAACTATCAAGTTCAAGGCTACTGAGGATGTCATTCCTACTGAAGAATCTGCTGAAGAATTCATTCCAGAACATGAAGAACGTCGAGCTAATACACCTGAAGAAAATACTGAAGAAAATGGTGCTGAAGAGAATGCTGATCAAATTCCTCAACGACAACTAGCTCATCCTCGTGCAAGTTGAAAAGATCATCAATGACATCAAAGCGCCAGGTCCTCTCACACGCTCAAAAGCTTCACATTTATCTAACTTTTGTGGGCACTATGCTTTTGTCTCTATCACAGAGCCCACTAAGGTAGATGAAGCATTTCTAGAGCCTGAGTGGATTCAGGCCATGCAAGAAGAATTACACCAGTTCGAGCTCAACAATGTCTGGGAACTGGTCAAACGTCTAGATCCTCACAAGCACAATATCATTGGCACAAAGTGGATCTACCGCAACAAGCAAGATGAAAATGGCCTTGTGGTGAGGAATAAGGCACGGCTCGTAGCTCAAGGCTACACACAGGTTGAAGGAATTGATTTTGATGAAACTTTTGCACCTATTGCTAGACTTGAGGCTATTCACATATTACTTGCTTATGCTAACCATCATGATATCACTTTATATCAAATGTTGCTCAACCCCCAGGTTTTGAAGATCCAAAGAATCCTGACAAAGTCTTCAGACTCAACAAGGCCCTCTATGGCCTCAAGCAGGCCCCACGGGCGTGGTATGATACCTTGAAGGAATTATTCATGAAGAAAGGCTTCAAACCCGGTTCACTCGACCCTACTCTTTTCACTAAATCTTATGATGGTGAATTGTTTGTGTGCCAAATATATGTTGATGATATTATCTTTGGTTGTACTGACCAACATTATAGTGATGAATTTGCCTATATGATGAGTGAAGAATATCAAATGTCTATGATGGGAGAGTTGAAATTCTTCTTAGGTCTTCAAATTCGTCAACAACGCAATGGCATATTCATATCTCAAGAGAAATACCTCAAGGATGTACTGAGGAAATTCAGCATGCAAGATTGCAAAGGCATCAAAATTCCTATGCCCACAAATGGCCATCTGTGCACTGATGAAAATGGGATCGACTTCAATCATAAGGTATCCCGCTCCATGATTGGCTCTTTATTGTACTTATGTGCATCTAGGCCAGATATAATGCTTAGTGTTTGCATGTGTGCCCGATTTCAAGCTACATCGAAGGAATCACACCATAAGGCTGTGAAGCATATTCTTCGATATCTAGCTCACACACCAACACTTGGATTATGGTACCCCAAGGGCTCGGATTTTGATCTCATTGGATATTCTGACTCTGACTATGCTGGTGATCATGTGGACCACAAGTCAACATCTGGTACATGTCATTTCCTCGGATGATCTTTGGTGTGTTGGTCCTCGAAGAAGCAGAACTGTGTATCACTATCTACTGTTGAAGCTGAGTACATTGCCGCTGGTTCTTGCTGTGCTCAATTGCTATGGATGAAGCAAACTCTCAAGGACTACGGCGTCAACATGAAGAATGTGACTCTCTTCTATGACAATGAGAGTGCCATCAAGATTGCTCACAACCCAGTTCAGCACTCGAAGACTAAGCACATTCAGATTCGTCGTCATTTTCTTCGTGATCATGTGTTGAAGGGCGACATTTCTATTGAGCATGTGAAGACTGGAGAACGGCTAGCCGATATCTTCACAAAGCCCTTGGATGAGAAGACATTTAGCAAGTTGCGGTGTGAGCTATATTCCTAGAATCTTTGAATGTTCTTTGAAAAGGACACTCATCCTAACACTTATGCAAAACTGATGACTTAGATGTGCAACACATGAAGAAACATTTTTTCAATCAATGAAGAATAACACTCTTAGTCTCTGTTGGAAAAGGCAGTGCCTAGGAGGCGCTTAGGCACGCCTAGGCACTAGGCAATGGCCAAACGCCTCGCCTTGGGCATAAATGGATGTCTAGGCAGGGCAAGCAAGGAATTGCCTACCCAAGCAAGAAATCATGCCACATACTGCACTGATATGCCAAACGGGTTATATTCCAATGGTAGTAGATGGTAATTAACTTATTTATATGGCCTAAACTAATATCAACACCCATACAATAATCACAAATACACTATGAGTAAAAATATATTACTGCCTAGGCCGTGCCTAGGATGCTTAGGCACCGCCTAGGCACTAGGCGAAGGCCAACCGCCTCGCTTACGCCTACCGCTTTTTCCAACCTTGCTCTTAGTGTGAAGAAATTAACGAAGAATTTGATTCTCAGAACCCTATGATAATTGTACGCGGTGTCTGAAATCATCATTCTTATACAGTGGGTCACGCCACCACCAAAAGTTGAAATTCCTCAATTATTCACATTCTTCAAATTTGCATTGTCTTCACTGTTTCCGTCGTTTTTCTTCATTGGCTATATATATACATATATATATATATATATATATATATATATATATATATATATATATATATATATATATATGAGTTTATGTCCTCTACAGCATTCACTTATTGCTAATTCTTCAAGTTGGTTCTGCTGCTAAGTGAATGTGATCGGACCCTTCCCCCTCTATGCTAAACTCAACCCAATCTGTTCACAAATTCTTCATGTGCGTTCTATTTGAAACTCATTCAATATCTTCAATGTGTTCTTGTCAGCTAAAGAAATTGCGAACGGAACTTTAAAACCTATCTTATCTAAATTTTCGGCTTTGCCGCTCAAACCGTTCCGCATCCCACGATACACTTATCCTTTCACCCACGATCGACACGATCTCCACCTTTCAGTACGTGGGTGACACATGTCATGCGAATGAGAAGGGTCAGGGGCACGTTCGTCCAATTTCTTCAGGCGAACAGTTTTTCACCGTGGCTATAAATACCCCTCTTCCCCTTCCTCACTTCTTTTACTCCGCTCGACCTCTCTCCAGCTCGAGCTTCTCAAATCCTAGCGCCGCCGCTACTTCATCATCGCCGGTGAGGAAGAGCTTCACTGCCTCGACCTCGTCGCCGCCGTACTCGCGCCAGCCGCGGAAATCTTCACTCCGCCGCCGCCGTAGCCGTCTTCCTCCGCTGAGTTAGGGCGTGGAAGATCTACACAGACGAACTTCACCTCTCCACCTCACTGTTCGTCGTGTTCTTCATCCAGGGTAATTAAAAGTTACTTTTACTACCCTCGTTGATTCGAATGATTATTTCAAAGGTGTTTTTCTTCATATCTTCACACACTAAAACACCTCTCATATCATCTGTTCTTGATTCGTTTTTCTAAGCTATGTTTTTCTTCAAGATTCCTCAAATGTGTGGATTTTTGATCTACACATCTCTGGAATCTAAGACAAAGAACGCTTAGTGAAATTCTTCAAGACTTATCTGGTCAAATTCCTCAAACTTGTTCTTTTTAGAAAACCTTCTAAGAACGCATATGACCTCTCCAAATTCCTCGCAACTATACTCTATTCACAGGTACTCATGTCAGTTGCTGAATCACTAGGTTCTCATCAAATTAACTCATTTGCAGTGTTCCTCGAAGAAAAGTTGCATACTTCTTCAGAGAATTCAATTGTTCAAATTCCTCAACTGAAGAAAATGGCTGGCGGTAAGAAGCCACAGAAAGGAGGAAAGAGGGCTGAGGTCAACACAGCGTTTGAGATCCCTGATGATATATATGCTGGGTACTGCACACCTCCTGAGGAAGACAAAAATCAGCGCAAGTTGCGCATTCAGAAGATAGAGAGGAGATGGGCAAGAGAGTGGAGGGAGTACAGGTATGTTACTCCCAAGTACATGAAGAAATTCACACTCAATCCTCCATGCCCAAGACCTCCATTGGCACCTGGCCAAATAGCTGATCCCACCAGCCTCAAGCGCGGTGAGGACTATCCTGATGAATGGGCCAAGCGCCAAGCCAAGTTGTCTAAGCAAGCCAGAGAAGCAGTGAGGAAATTCAATGAAGACTCTGCTGCTGCTGCTGCCTCTGCTGAGGCCACTGCTGTCAAGCCGAAGATGGCTATGTCAAAGAAGTTTGCGCGCAAGCCAAGTGCTTCACCAACAGTGCCCTCAAGGCCAAGTTCCTCAGCAATGCCCTCATGGCCAGAATCCTCAAAGCCCTCACGGCAAATTCCTCATGCTGCTCCTGTTCCTCAAAAGTCCTCAGCTCCTCCGCCAAAGTCTTTGGTCGCTCCGATAAAGTCCTCTGCACCTGTGCATCTCGCCATGTGCCAAAGGACTACTGGCATCTCAATTGCCTCAGGAGCTTCAGCTAGTTCCTCAGCTGCACCAAATTCCTCAACGGGACCCTCTCTACTGAAGACAAAGGCCACTGCTGGACGAGGTCCTCGCCCTAGTCCTCAGAAGAAGCAAGTCGCCTTCCAAGTGCCGTCTGAAGAAGACGAAGCTGATGAGGATGAACTTGCTGAAATCATCAGAGATAGGCAAGTCAGGGCCACTAGAGCCAAGGGAACAAATGTGCCACTGCTTTTGGATCCCAAGTTGATCCTCGAATACATTGATGTTTGGCACAAGGACCCCAACACTCCCATGCCTGACTTCAAGCTGACTCCTAGCCAAAGTCACATGCTGACCCACTTCATACAAGAAGAAAAATGGAAATTTGAGAAGGCCAGGCAGATCAAGAAAGCGCAGTACAAGAAGGAGCGCTATCTGAAGAAAAACGTTGTCTCAATGACAACTGAAGAACTTGTCACTACTCAATCTGAGATCAAGAAACTCAGTGATGAATTTGACGCATACCATGCTGATTGGCTTGGAGCCAAAGTTCGTTTTGTGAGACTCGCTGATAACTTCACCTCAAATGTTGCATCCCCAACATAACAGGAAGTTCCTCCGGCTGAAGCATCTGCTCAGCCGACTGAAGAACATGCCAGCACCGCTGATGAAAATCAAGCTGCTGAAGAAAATGTGAGTTCCAGGGCTGATGACTGCATTCCAGCCGCTAAAGAAATTGCCAGGGCATCCACTAGTGGTGCGCCTGAAGAAACTGAAGAAATTAGGGCAACTGCATCAGTTGTGCGTGAAGAAAATCAACCAGATTCCTCTGCTCCTCCTGTGCCAACACCAACTCCGATCCTTCCATCTGCATCAGATGTGAAGAAGACCAAGGCTGCAGAGCATGCAGCAGTGAAGAAAAGGAAAGCATCAGCTACTTCAAATTCTTCAGCTCCGAAGAAGATGAAGCCTTTGACCAGTTCATTTGCTAATCCCATTGATGCTATTCCGATCTCAACCATGCCATCAAAGGACCTTGTTCCTTTTGGTGAAGAATATGAGATCCCTAGCGGATCTGATGAAGAAAACCATTCTGCTGCTTCGTCAGAGCAGATTGATGAAGAAATTGAAGTGGATATGATCCCTTCAACACCTATTATCTCCTCGCCTATGCCTCAGTTCACAGCTGAAGAGGCTGGCGTTGAAGAAATGGAAGATGAAGATGTGGACGTTGGCTGCTCCACACCAGTGATGAGTGATGAATTCTGGGAAAGTCAGCATCCAAACTCTCCAATGTTCACACCGTTGCAACAAATACCTCAGCCCCCCGCACAAACTGTTCAAATGGGCTCTAAAGAAACTCACCCCACTTCATCTGCACATGAGGAAATTCTAGCCACTAGTGCTGAAGAAACTGCTACTGCTGAACATCTGAAGACGCAGACTGCCACTGAAGAGGAACCAGAAATTCCTCAGCCTGAAGAACCTGAGATTGCGATTCCTGAGGTCATGATGCAACTCACTGATACTCCTCTGCCCAAGCCAAAGGATCCATTCTCATGCAAGCAAAAGTTCAAGGGTGATGATTTCTTCAGCGAGCATGTATTCTTCGAAGACTACAACCCTTATAACCCTGCTCGCATTAGGAAGAGGCGTTTCTAGACTGCTAGTCAAGCCAATTTCTATTCCTCAGTGCTGTTCAACAAAGAGAAAATCTTCTACCATAAGCACATTCCTCACGTGGATATGGAATCTCTGTCGTGCTTCGTGCCAGTCCTCAATGTTCTTCACGACGCTTGATTGTTAAACTTTTGCTCTGACATCTGTGATTGGAATGAAGAACTGATTCTTCAATTTTATACGACGCTGCACATCACAGGAGATTCTGAAGATGTGAATTCATGGGTGCTGGACTGGATGTCTGAAAACACTCACTACACAGCACCAGCTTCTGAATTGCTTCGTGCCTTACCACTCAGTCCTCCCCTTGAAGAAGCTCGTTGCATCTACAGTGAACCCGAGCTTACCAATCACTACATGCAGGTTCTGATGAAACCTTTAAAGCCAGGTCAGGCCCCACGAACCAAATTCCTCGTAAAGGAATTGCTTTATGTGCCCAGAACTATCTATCGTATTCTTACGAGGACAATGAGTCCTATCAAAGGCCACGACTCATCTGATGAGGAAATTGTTGGCATCATGAAGAATATGGTATTTAACATCGTTCATGGCATTCCTGTCAATTATCACGATTTCTTCATGAGGACTCTGGCAAATGTTGCACTGTCTCCGTTTGAGCTACAGCCTTATGCACCTTGGATTATGAGATTCCTCAGGACAAGGTCTTCACTCAACTACAAAGCTGATTTTCAGAATCATCTCAGCTACTTACCCCCGATTGAAGTCCTCAGCAGACCTATTCGTCAGTCGATGGAAAGGGCAAGGCACCGGCTATTATAGATGAAGGCATTCGTCCATTGGATGGTCAGTTCCGCAAAGCTGCATCTTATTCCACCAATGATGACTCTGCCACACATGACTCTGCCAATGCATCCAAGTCTACTCCTCAAGCCACTGCTCCTCATGTGATGACTGATCATGAGCTTCTGCTTAGTCTTCACCAGAAGGTGGATCGAAATCATAAATGGGTTAAGCGTCAGTTTGGTTCATTTCTTCACAACATGACTGCCACACACAATGCAGTGAAGAAAAACCACTACTACCTCCATGAAGTCTTCGGTCGCACCTGGGCCATTCTGTCACATCTGTATGGTGAAGACGATCTGAAGAAAATGGGTCTCAAGGAAGTTTTTGACTGGTCTGCACCTCCACCAAATAAATTCAAGAAGGTCAAGGTTCCTTCTCTGGTGGCCAGCTCATTTCTTCATTGCGCAACACCGATGAGAATGAAGACTTGGACGACACCGCAGCAGGCCCTACTATGACAAACGACCTCGATAACGCTGGCGCTCCTTCATCAACTTGATATTCTTCAGGGGCGTTAGTCCTCATATTCGATCCTTTTGGTCATTTGATGACAAAGGGGGAGAATTTTGAGTTAGTCTTCAAGCGGGTCTTTCTATATGGGCGTTCATTTTTTTGTTAAGATACTTACAACTCTTGTTCTTCTGAGACTTTATTGGATCGAGTTGTAAACTTAAACCCGATGGTGCTCTGATACTTTTGATATGTTTTTCTGCATGCTTATTCCTCATATATGCTAATGCACGCATGCTGAATTACATCAGTCACCATATTTCATCATGCATTTCAAATTCTTCATTAAGATATGTCAAATGCGTGTATTAATTACAAGATATATGGGGAGATCTCCATGATTCTACTCTTCAAGTGTGCACTGCTTCAAAAGCAAATACCTCACCATGCACATATTCATGGGGAGTTCTTCTATATATTGTAATCAAATTCCTCAATATCAGTATTTACACTTCATATGTTTATCCCTGTTGAAAACTTAACCTATATTGTCATCAATCACCAAAAAGGGGGAGATTGTAAGTGCATCTAGTGCCCCTTAGTGATTTTGGTGTATTGATGACTTATAGGTTAAGGGACTAATGCGTTTGTGAGTGTGCACAGGTTTATAAGTCTATGAGGAGTTTGATATTTACAAAGAAAGTCGACCCCTAAAAATGAAGTTCTTCGACTGAAGACTTTGAATCTCTGAAGACTTCCTGAAGACTTTGAAAGTGAGGAAATTGGTGTGACCTTGAAGACTTGGTATTCATTTGAGGAATATGAAGCATGAAGACTTTTGTTTTCGTAGTTTCATTTTCTCTTTCTTGAGTCATAGGAAACACCGTACTATTAAAGGGGGTCGAGGAAATACTAAGGAAAAATTTCCATGTGATGCTCAACTCAAAATCCGACACCTACCAATCCCTTCGAGTGAAGCCATTAGAAATCTCATACAGTTCAATCATATTCTTCAGTGACAGAGACGAAGTTCTTCTACTCACTGAGGAATTTGTTCTGACTAAGGAGTTAGGAATTCGCTAGTGCGGATTGCCTACACAGTGAGGAACATGATAGCCCTGAGGATTTTGCTACTCAAAATTCCGACCGTTGTTGTGCTATGCGCCAACTATCCCAAAATATATATCCACCTAACGGTCATATCATTGAAGGGCATTTATGTCTTATCATGTCGGGCTGCTCCCTAGGCTATAAATAGCCGCCCCCTACAACCACTAGCTGGTTGGCTGCTCCGAGAGAAACTGACACTTGTCATTTAAGAGCAACCCATCCTCCGAGGACTTTGAGTGAAAATCATCAAGTGAGGAAAACCCCAAACCCAAACACCTACAAACCCCAAGTGATTGAGCATCACTGAAGAGATTGATCCTGCGTGGATCCGATGCTTGTTACCTTTGAAGACTGTGCTTCTTCCAGACGGTTAGGTGTCATGGTCTAGAGCATCCAAGAGGAATTGTGGATCGCCGAGTGACCAAGTTTGTGAAGGTTTGGAAGTCGTCTGAAGACTTAACACGAGTGATTGGGCGAGGTCTGTGTGACCTTAGCTCAAGGAGAATACGGTGAGGACTTGGTGTCCTGAGCTGCGTGCTCAGGACTGGGTGTCCGGGACTGTGTGTCCTCGAGTTTAAATACTCAGCCGCTCCAACCAGACGTACAACTGAGACAGTAGTTGGAACTGGTCTACCAAATTATTGTCTTCACCAAGCTTACTGGTTCTATTTCCTCAACTCTTTCATTTCCTCATAACTGTGTTGAGTGCTTGTTCATATCTGTGTTTGAAGACTTTGACTGAAGACTTTCTCAATTTCCTCAGTTCAATTTCTTCAGTCTGTTTGTCTTCATCCTGTGTTATCCTGTGCTTACGCTTCCTGTACTCTGTGCATGTGTTCATTTCATCATGATGACTATGCTTTGTGTTCTGGTATGTTTACTTTTGAGTACTTATTCCGCTACTAGTATTTCTTCGCTAAGGAATTTCCTCACATGCATATTCCTCAGTGAAGAATTTCATAAAAATCGTCTATTCACCCCCACTCTAGTCGATATAACACACTTTCACACGGGAACTATTATGGGCACTTGACGTCGTGGTATTAGCCGAAGCCTTCTTGACGTCAGTGACTGAGCGGCGCGTGCCGGGTTGGACTGGAACGCCTACTCTTGTATAAGGGAGGCTAGGTCCGCTCACCGGCCGCGTATGCAATGTGTAGGTGTGCAATAGGCGATGGGCCTAGACCCCTGCGCCATAGGATTTAGACCGGCGTGCTGACCTCTCTGTTGTGCCTAGGTAGGGCTGCGACGTGTTGATCTTCCGAGGCCAGGCATGATCCAGAAAGTGTGTCCAGACAAAGGGGATCGAGCGTGTTGGGAAATGTGGTGCACCCCTGCAGGGAAGTTGATCCATTCGAATAGCCGTGTCCCTCAGTAAAAGGACGACCCTGAGTTGTACCTTGACCTTATGACAACTAGAACCGGATACTTAATAAAACACACCCTTCCAAGTGCCAGATACAACCGGTGATCGCTCTCTCACAGGGCGACGAGGGGAGGATCACCGGGTAGGATTATGCTATGTGATGATACTTGGTGAACTTACCATCTACTCTCTTCTACATGCTGTAAGATGGAGGTTGCCAGAAGCATAGTCTTCAACAGGACTAGCTATCCCCCTCTTATTCTGGCATTCTGCAGTTCAGTCCACATATACTACCCCTTTCATTTAATACCAATGCATATTAAGTGTAGCTCCTTGCTTGCGAGTACTTTGGATGAGTACTCACGGTTGCTTTGCTCCCCCTTTTCCCCCTTTCTATACCCGATTGTTGCAACCAGACGTTGGAGTCCAGGAGCAAGACGCCACCGTTGACGACGACTCCTACTACACTGGAGGTGCCTAATACTACATGCAGGCCGCTGACGACGACCGGGAGTAGTTTAGGAGGATCCCAGGCAGGAGGCCTGCACCTCTTTCGATTTGTATCCTAGTTTGTGCTAGCCTTCTTAAGGCAAACTTGTTTAACTTATGTCTGTACTCAGATATTGTTGCTTCCGCTGACTCGTCTATGATCGAGCTCTTGTATTCGAGCCCTCGAGGCCCCCTAGCTTGTAATATGATGCTTGTATGACTTATTTTATTTGTAGAGTTGTGTTGTGATATCTTTCCGTGAGTCCCTGATCTTGACCATACATGTTTGCGTGTATGATTAGTGTACGGTCAAATTGGGGGCGTCACAAGTTGGTATCAGAGCCGACTGCCTGTAGGAATCCCCCTTCCACACTCCTTGGCCGAAGTTGAGTCTAGTCGATGAAAATTGTTTTACTAACATGGCTGTGCGGCCCATGGGCCTACGTCGCCATTGGGTGGTATTAGGATATTTTATTCCTCAACTTATACTCTGGGACTCTGATCTCTCTTCTATTCGGGTTTAAATGAACTTACTAACTCTGACTCTAGGTTCTCGTAACTACTTTCTCCCGGGGAGCCCCTTATCACATATGATCGCCTACTGCACCACAAGATTTTAAAGATACTCTCTGGTGTTCTATCAAGAATTTGTGACCACCGCTTTTGCTATTCTCGACCACCGATAAACCCTTAAGGATAACTACTTACGCTTGTCGCTTGTACCTTCGTACCCAATTGCTCTTGTTATTACAAGATACTCCAAAATACTCGTTGTTGTTCCGAGAATCCTTGTGCCTACTGCCTTGCAGTTCCTTGTCACCTGAATACACCTACAAATTAATCCTCACACACACACCGAGGATTTGTTTCTCCCCAGTTGTTCATGTGTTTCACCAAAGTCTTCGAAATACTATTTGATCTTCTGAAAATCATCATCAGCTTATTGCTCTTGAAATTCTTGCTTGCTTGCATTATGGTTAATCCCATAAGTATTGTAATCTTATTGGCATCCTTTTCCACTATCATTTTGAGCCATTGATTCAATAAGTGTGAATGCCAGCAATCCTCAACCAGATGCTAGAATTCATCCTTCCGACTCAGACACCATTGTAAACATGAGCTGGATCTCGACCAACTAAATTGCAATCGATTGTACCTCTAAGGCTATTCAACTTATCCATCCCTAATCAGAGCATTGCTTATGATCCTTTGTCTTGGAATTCATAATTCCTTTGCCTTTGAGCTTTGAGTTAGTCAGTTGTTTCTATAATCTGATCTCCTTGCAGTCTTTCTTCCTATGGTTGAGTACCGATGCTCACGTCAGATCCCTTATGGACCACTAGATCCTTTGTTGGATTTTGTTCGACACCATCCTTCATATTCATTAAACATTATGAGCTTTTCTTCGGATACATAATACCTTTGGTAAATTGTATCCCCTGCTTTTGTCAACCATGCTCTGCTCCCGAACTTAAGTTATTCGCTCTTGAAGTTGGGGGTATGTGTTCATAATATGCCCCGATGGGTTAAACCTATGCCTTCCTTACTCTGTGTGAACCCGAAAGATTTCACGGGTCATAATTATCTAGTATTGCGCCAGGTAAAACTTTCGACAACTAATGTCAATTTCGAAAAGCGAGAGGCGAATGGACAGCTATACATTGAAGAAGTGGGAGTCGACCTTGAACTTTGTGTTCATGCCCATGGACACGATGTATATCCTATCATGGAAGCTTCTTGTAATAATAAATATTCCCTTGATATAATATCATTTGGTATCTGTGAATTGATCCTTTGCAATCGTGGTTCCGATCATATTTTCTCCTTGATTCCATTTCTCGGACTAGTTAAAGCACTTGTCTTCTGCAGATCAATGCACCACTGCAACCTCTATTATGTTCTACCTTCGAGTATTACCCCGTGGTATCTCGATAAAATCACAGAACCATATTACTTATTGTGAGTTCTTCAAGTATTATTTCTCACCGGTTTCAATTTTTCCCTGGGTTCTGGGTTGTTAGACACTCAGGGACACCGATAGTCAATCGAGTCTGAAATTCGATTCATTAACTCTAAGTAATTTTCGTTGATTATGAGTTTAATAATCCTTCAAGTCATTCCTAGCCCGATCGGCTATATCATTATCGTGCTAAATTTTAATTGTGCTACCTGGTCCTTCTTCTCGGCGCACAATTTTAGACGACGAGCTAATCTTACGTCGAACTTCCTCGTCATATCATTTCTCCTTGAACATCAAACTTGATTTCGAGTTTATGTCGTACCCTTGGTTCCCATAACTTTTCGCTTCATCATCATTTGACTTGATGGCATCGCCGACCGATTACATCTTCATGAAATCTCTCGACAACTGTGTCGTGATCATCATCAACATCCTAAGCTCTTCCAAGATATATATCGCATTCTTGATGGGCAATACCATCCTTGCCCCTCAATGATTTGTGTTATCATGAACCACTTTATTGCCTTCCGTTCAACACAAACTTGTTCGTGTTTTGTGTTATACCTTGAGATCCTTGCTACCTTGAAGTTGTTCTTCTTTACCTTGGAAGTATTACCATCTTTTACGTCAAGAAAGTTGTGAGAATTTCACCACCTATTAAGAGATCTTGATACAGGTGATACTTCTTGCCATATCCGTTCATTCCTTGGTCCCCGTGTTGTTTCTAACCAGAAAACCGACAATTGAACTATGATGTGCGACTTTAAAACTTCTAGAAACCCTATTGCTTTGAAGTTAATGGTTGATATTTCATTCTTAGACCATTGGTTATCGAATCACCATTCTAGCATTGATCATGCTACCTAAGCCCATATTTCGGGTGCACGTTTCAATCAATGATTAACTGTGTATGTTTTCCTCGAGCATACCTCATTATATCATTTGATTTGAAAAAATTTATCTCCTTGTGCGAATACTGGTGGGAATCCATCTTTTGGAAATCTCGATTCGTTGTCGCTGATTTCATCAGCCACCTCCTCATCCTCTCCTTGGTTTAATGATGAACCATGGTTCGGAACTTGCTTCCATAGTTCATTACCCGAGAATCTTACAATGTGATACGTCTCCAACGTATCTATAATTTTTGATTGCGCCATGCTATATTATCTTCTGTTTTGGGCATTATTGGGCTTTATTATCCACTTTTATATTATTTTTGGGACTAACCTATTGACCCAGAGCCCAGTGCCAGTTTCTGTTTTTTTCCTTGTTTCAGAGTATCGCAGAAAATGAAAATCAAACGGAGTCCAATTGACCTGAAACTTCACGGAACTTATTTTTGGAAGGAAAGCAACTCGGAAGACTTGGAGTGCACGTCAGGAAAACAACGAGGAATCCATGAGGCAGGGGGCGCGCCCTCCACCCTCGTGGGCCCCTCGTGGCTCCCCTGATGTATTTCTTCCACCTATATATATATATATATCCATATACCCTAAAACGATCGGGGAGCAGAATAGATCGGGAGTTCCGCCGCCAGAAGCCTCTGTAGCCATCGAAAGCCAATCTAGACCCGTTCCGGCACCCTGTCGGAGGGGGGAATCCCTCTCCGGTGGCCATCTTCATCATCCCGGCGCTCTCCATGACGAGGAGGGAGTAGTTCACCCTCGGGGCTGAGGGTATGTACCAGTAGCTATGTGTTTGATCTCTCTCTCTCTCATGTTCTTGATTTGGCACGATCTTGATGTATCACGAGCTTTGCTATTATAGTTGGATCTTATGTTTCTTCTCCCCCTCTCCTCTCTTGTAATGGATTGAGTTTCCCCTTTGAAGTTATCTTATCGGATTGAATCTTTAAAGACTTGAGAACACTTGATGTATGTCTTGCTGTGCGTATCTGTGGTGACAATGGGATATCATGTGATTCACTTGATGTATGTTTTGGTGATCAACTTGCGGGTTCCGCCCATGAACCTATGCATAGGGGTTGGCACATGTTTTCGTCATGATTCTCCGGTAGAAACTTTGGGGCACTCTTTGAGGTTCTATGTGTTGGTTGAATAGATGAATCTGAGATTGTGTGATGCATATCGTATAATCATACCCACGGATAGTTGAGGTGACATTGGAGTATCTAGGTGACATTAGGGTTTTGGTTGATTTGTGTCTTAAGGTGTTATTCTAGTACGAACTCTAGGGCTGTTTGTGACAATTATAGGAATAGCCCAACGGATTGATTGGAAAGAATAACTTTGAGGTGGTTTCGTACCCTACCATAATCTCTTCGTTTGTTCTCTGCTATTAGTGACTTTGGAGTGACTCTTTGTTGCATGTTGAGGGATAGTTATATGATCCAATTATGTTATTATTGTTGAGAGGACTTGCACTAGTGAAAGTATGAACCCTGGGCCTTGATTCCTATCATTGCAATACCGTTTATGCTCACTTTTACCATTAGTTACCTTGCTGTTTTTATATTTTCAGATTACAAAAACTATTATCTACTATCCATATTGCACTTGTATCACCATCTCTTCGCCGAACTAGTGCACCTATACAATTTACCATTGTATTGGGTGTGTTGGGGACACAAGAGACTCTTTGTTATTTGGTTGCAGGGTTGCTTGAGAGAGACCATCTTCATCCTACGCCTCCTACGGGTTGGTAAACCTTAGGTCATCCACTTGAGGGAAATTTGCTACTGTCGTACAAACCTCTGCACTTGGAGGCCCAACAACATCTACAAGAAGAAGGTTGTGTAGTAGACATCAAGCTCTTTTCTGGCGCCGTTGCCAGGGAGGTGAGTGCTTGAAGGTATGTCTTTAGATCTTGCAATTGAGTCTTTTAGTTTCTTGTTTTATCACTAGTTTAGTTTATAAAAGAAAACTACCAAAAAATGGAATTAAGGGTACCTCATATGCTTCATCTTTTTAATATCTATCATGAAAATAAGGATTTCGATAATTGTGCTCAAGTGCTAGAAGAAGAATGCATTAGAATATTTGTCACTAAATATTTGAATGATGAGCATGATTGAAATGTTGTTAGTATGAATTCCTTGAATATCTATGATGCTAATGATATGCAAAGCCCCAAGCTTGGGGAAGCTATGTTTGATGAAGATGATATTTTTTGTCCCCCAAGTTTTGATGAGCAAATTTATTATGATGAAAGCATGCCTCCTATCTATGATGATTATTGTGATGACACGTATGCCTTAAAGAATAATGATAACAATGAAACTTGTCATCTTGATTTCAATTTTCAATCCCATGATAGTTACTTTGTTGAGTTTGCTCCCACTACTATTCATGAGAAGAAATTTGCTTATGTGGAGAGTAATAAAAATTCTATGCTTGTAGATCATGAAAAGAATGCTTTGTGTGATAGTTATATTGTTGAATTCATTCATGATGATACTGAAAATTATTATGAGGGAGGAATATATGCTTGTAGGAATTGCAATAATACCAAGTTTCCTCTCTATGTGCTTAAAATCTTGAAGTTTTGCTTGCTTTACCTTCCTATGCTAATTGATTATTGTTTCCATAAGTTGTTTGCTCACAAAATCCCTATGCATAGGAAGTGGGTTAGACCTAAATGTGCTAGTCATATTCTCCATGATGCTCTCTTTATCTTACAATTCTTATCTTTTATGTGAGCATCATTGAAATCATCACGCCTAGCTAGGGGCATTAAACGATAGCGCTTGTTGGGAGGCAACCCAACTTTATTTTTGTTCCTGTTTAGTAATAAATAATTCATCTAGCCTCTGTTTATATGTGGTTTTATGCTTTTAATTAGTGTTTGTGCCAAGTAGAACCTTTGGGAAGACTTGGGGAAAGTCTTGTTGATCATGCTGTAAAAAACAGAAACTTTAGCGCTCACGAGAATTGCTGCCATTTTTATTTGGAGAGTGATATTTAGTTAATTATTTTTCCAGATGATTAATAGATAAATTCCTCACGTCCAGCAATTTATTTGAGAATTTTTTGAGTTCCATAAGTATACATTTGATCCATATTACTGCAGACTGTTCTGTTTTTGACAGATCCTGTTTTCTATGTGTTGTTTGCTTATTTTGATGAATCTATGAGTAGTATAGGAGGGTATGAACCATATAGAAGTTGGAATACAGTAGATATTACACCAATATGAATTTAGAATGAGTTCATTACAGTACCTTATGATGGTGATTTGCTTTCTTATACTAACGGAGCTTACGAGTTTTCTGTTAAGTTTTGTGTTGTGAAGTTTTCAAGTTTTGGATAAAGATTTGATGGACTACGGTATAAGGAGTGGCAAGAGCCTAAGCTTGGGGATGCACAAGGCACCCAAAGGTAATATTCAAGGACAACCAAAATCCTAAGCTTGGAGATGCCCCGGAGGGCATCCCCTCTTTCGTCTTCGTTCATCGGTAACTTTAATTGGAGCTATATTTTTATTCACTACATGATATGTGTTTTGCTTGGAGCGTCAATTTATTTTGTTAGGATTTGCTTTATGGTATTTAGAACAATGTTTTGCATCTTTGATTTCAATAAAAGTGGCATTGATAGCCTTTACTATGCCTGTTTTACAAGTCTTCATGTTGCTGTTTGAAAACAGAAAGTTTACCGCGGTTGCAATAATTCCCTAGAAAAGTCATAATGTGATAAAATGTTGAAACCTTTTGAGTATTAAGCTCTGATAAATTTACTATAGTGGTAATTTTCTTTCATAATTTTTGGAGTTAGGTAAGTATGGATTTTGCTGCACTCTTTACAGACTGTCCTGTTTAGGCAGATTGCTGTTATGTTTGCATTGTTTGCATATGTTTGCTTCTTTAATGATTCTGTTTGAGGATACGACTATTAAATATGCAGAGGAATTTAGTATGCAATGTTTAATAATAATTTTAGTGATTTTCTACAGTAGAGTATGATAAGGTTTTTGCAATGGTTTATACTAACTTATCTCACGAGTCCTTGTTGAGTTTTGTGTGGATGAAGCTTTTGAGATTTAGGGAGACCGTGATATGAGAGGAATTAAGGAGACACAAAAGCTCAAGCTTCAGGATGACCAAGGCATCCCAAGATAATATTTCAAGAAGTCTCAAGTGTCTAAGCTTGGGGATGCCCCGGTTGGCATCCCACCTTTCTTCTTCAACAACTATCGGTTAGTTTCAGTTGATCCTAAGTTTTTGCTTCTTCACATGATGTTTGCCATTCTTAGAATGTCATTTTATTTTGGTTTGCTTGCTGTTTGAATAAAATACCAAGATCTGAAATTCTTAAATGTTAGAGAGTCTTCACATAGTTGCATAATTATTCGACTACTCATTGATCTTCACTTATATCTTTCGGAGTAGTTTGTCATTTCCTCTAATGCTTCACTTATATCTTTTAGAGCACAATGGTAGTTTTATTTTGAAGAAATAGATGAACTCTCATGCTTCACTTATATTATTTTGAGAGTATTAAATAGCATGGTAATTTTCTTAAATAATCCTAATATGCTAGGTATTCAAGACTAGTAAAAACTTTCTTATGAGTGTGTTGAATACTAAGAGAATTTTGATGCTTGATGATTGTTTTGAGATATGGAGGTAATAATATCAAAGTCGTGCTAGTTGAGTAGTTGTGAAATTGAGAAATGCTTGTGTTGAAGTTTGCAAGTACCGTAGCATGCACGTATGGTAAACGTTATGTAACAAATTTGAAACATGAGGTGTTATTTGATTGTCCTCCTTATGAGTGGCGGTCGGGGACGAGCGATGGTCTTTTCCTACCAATCTATCCCCCTAGGAGCATGCGCGTAGTGTCGAGGTATTTGATGACTTGTAGATTTTTGCAATAAGTATGTGAGTTCTTTATGACTAATGTTGAGTCCATGGATTATACGCACTCTTACCCTTCCATCCTTGCTAGCCTCTTCGGTACCATGCGTTGCCCTTTCTCACATTGAGAGTTGGCGCAAACTTCGCCGGTGCATCCAAACCCCGTGATATGATACACTCTTTCACACATAAACCTCCTTATATCTTCCTCAAAACAGCCACCATACCTACCTATTATGGCATTTCCATAGCCATTCCGAGATATATTGCCATGCAACTTTCCACCATTCCGTTTATCATGACACGTTCATCATTGTCATATTGCTTAGCATGATCATGTAGTTGACATAGTATTTGTGGCAAAGCCACTGTTCATAATTATTTCATACATGTCACTCTTAGTTCATTACATATCCCGGTACACCGCCGAAGGCATTCATATAGAGTCATACTTTGTTCTAGTATCGAGTTGTAATCATTGAGTTGTAAATAAATAGAAGTGTGATGATCATAATTTTCTAGAGCATTATCCCAAGTGATGAATAAAAAAAGAGAAAGGCCATAAAAAAGAGAAAGGCCATAAAAAGGGGGAAATGCCCAAATAAAAAATAAAAAAATAAAAAATGAGAGAAAAAGAGAGAAGGGACAATGCTACTATCCTTTGCCACACTTGTGATTCAAAGTAGCACCATAATCTTCATGATAGAGAGTCTCTTGTTTTGTCACTTTCATATACTGGTGGGAATTTTTCATTATAGAACTTGGCTTGTATATTCCAACAATGGGCCTCCTCAAGTGCCCTAGGTCTTCATGAGCAAGCAAGTTGGATGCACACTCACTTAGTTTCTTTTATTGAGCTTTCATACATTTATAGCTCTAGTGCATCTGTTGCATGGCAATCCCTACTCCTTGCATTAACATCAATCGATGAGCATCTCCATAGACCATTGATTAGCCTCGTTGATGTGAGACTTTCTCCTTTTTGTCTTCTCCACATAACCCCCCTCATTATATTCTATTCCACCCATAGTGCTATGTCCATGGCTCACGCTCATATATTGCGTGAAAGTTTATAGGTTTGAGATTACTAAAGTACGAAACAATTGCTTGGCTTGTCATCGGGGTTGTGCATGATGAGAGCATTCTTGTGTGACGAAAATGGAGCATGACTAAACTATATGATTTTGTAGGGATGAACTTTCTTTGGCCATGTTATTTTGAGAAGACATAATTGCTTTGTTAGTATGCTTGAAGTATTATTATTTTTATGTCAATATGAACTTTTGTCTTCAATCTTTCGGATTTGAATATTCATACCACAATTAAAAAGAATTAAATTAAAATTATGCCAAGTAGCACTCCGCATCAAAAATTCAGTTTTTATCATTTACCTGCTCGAGGACGAGCGGGAATTAAGCTAGGGGATGCTTGATACGTCTCCAACGTATCTATAATTTTTGATTGCTCCATGCTATATTATCTTCTATTTTGGACATTATTGGGCTTTATTATCCACTTTTATATTATTTTTGGGACTAACCTATTGACCCAGAGCCCAGTGCCAGTTTCTGTTTTTTCCTTGTTTTAGAGTATCGCAGAAAAGGAAAATCAAACGGAGTCCAATTGACCTGAAACTTCATGGAACTTATTTTTGGAAGGAAAGCAACCCGGGAGACTTGGAGTGCACGTCAGGAAAGCAACAAGGAAGCCACGAGGTAGGGGGGCACGCCCACCCCCCTGGGCGCGCCCTCCACCCTCGTGGGCCCCTCCTGGCTCCCCTGATGTATTTCTTCCGCCTATATATATCCATATACCCTAAAACGATCGAGGAGCAGAATAGATTGGGAGTTCCGCCGCCAGAAGCCTCCGTAGCCACCGAAAGCCAATCTAGACCCGTTCCGGCACCCTGTCGGAGGGGGGAATCCCTCTCCGGTGGCCATCTTCATCATCCCGGCGCTCTCCATGACGAGGAGGGAGTAGTTCACCCTCGGGGCTGAGGGTATGTACTAGTAGCTATGTGTTTGATCTCTCTCTCTCTCTATTCTTGATTTGGCACGATCTTGATGTATCGCGAGCTATGCTATTATAGTTGGATCTTATGTTTCTTCTCCCCCTCTACTCTCTTGTAATGGATTGAGTTTCCCCTTTGAAGTTATCTTATCAGACTGAGTCTTTAAAGACTTGAGAACACTTGATGTATGTCTTGCCGTGCGTATCTGTGGTGACAATGGGATATCACGTGATTCACTTGATGTATGTTTTGGTGATCAACTTGCGGGTTCCGCCCATGAACCTATGCATAGGGGTTGGCACACGTTTTCATCGTGATTCTCCGGTAGAAACTTTAGGGCACTCTTTGAGGTTCTATGTGTTGGTTGAATAGATGAATCTGAGATTGTGTGATGCATATCGTATAATCATACCCACGGATACTTGAGGTGACATTGGAGTATCTAGGTGACATTAGGGTTTTGGTTGATTTGTGTCTTAAGGTGTTATTCTAGTACGAACTCTAGGGCTGTTTGTGACAATTATAGGAATAGCCCAACGGATTGATTGGAAAGAATAACTTTGAGGTGATTTCGCACCCTACCATAATCTCTTCCGTTTGTTCTCCGCTATTAGTGACTTTGGAGTGACTCTTTGTTGCATGTTGAGGGATAGTTATATGATCCAATTATGTTATTATTGTTGAGAGGACTTGCAAGAGTGAAAGTATGAACCCTAGGCCTTGTTTCCTATCATTGAAATACCGTTTATGCTCACTTTTACCATTAGTTACTTTGCTGTTTTTATATTTTTCAGATTACAAAAACTATTATCTACTATCCATATTGCACATGTATCACCATCTCTTCGCCGAACTAGTGCACCTATACAATTTACCATTGTATTGGGTGTGTTGGGGACACAAGAGACTCTTTGTTATTTGGTCGCAGGGTTGCTTGAGAGAGACCATCTTCATCCTACGCTTCCTACGGGTTGATAAACCTTAGGTCATCCACTTGAGGGAAATTTTCTACTGTCCTACAAACCTCTGCACTTGGAGGCCCAACAATGTCTACAAGAAGAAGGTTGTGTAGTAGACATCATAATGTCATCTCGTCAATTTGTGTTGCACCTTTTATTCTCAGAAATCCTGAGTCTGAGGTATCCTGACACCAATTAGATCTGAATTTCGGTCATATATGATGGTTGGGACATATTTCTAAGAGTTATAACATTGGTCCTTATATATCGGTAAGGTGATGTCATGCCTAGCACACCTGGTCGGGGAACCTATTGTTGCCAGTTTCCTATTTAGCAAGGTTAACCATTCTTCCATGAGGAAATCGTAAGTATTCTATATGTTGTTCCTGATGAATCCTTTGTGTATCCAAGTTCGATCCTTGCTTGAAGACCATGTCAATGCTATCTCGAAGCATGTCTGTGGTACTCCGATTTTCAATAAGAACATTTGAACCACAATGCTAAACTTTTCTTTATCAATTATCCAAACACCGTTGTATGGGTAATGTCATGAAATTTCTCTCTCCTTACCTAAAGAGTTTTCAACATTATATCTTGTCATGGATATCATGCTCTGCTTGTCCTTGGGAAGGATATACCCTTGAAATATGTGTTTAAACACATTTTCCTTTCCATTGTTCTGTTTAATCTGATAATCATATTTTCCATTCCATTGTTTGGTTTAACCTTTATTGTGATCTATATGATCTAAGCAGTAATATTCCCCTGTTACTATTGTTGATGACATTCCGGTAGCCACCGATGGACGAGAACTTTGCCTATTGGTCTGCCTCATTCAACGAGCAGGAAAATCATTCTCTTCATCCCTCGCCCTTGGTACGATATTGTTGCCGACATAACTGACAGGTTATTCTCTGACGTGCCTTGCTATCATAACCGTGCAAGATGTCACCGCTCTTTCTGCTTTTAACCCACATGGTGAGCCCATAACCCACAGTTCCACAGGATCGAAACCTGACTCTCTTGTACATCAATGTTTCCAAAGTTTATCCTTTAGACCTTACCTCGTATGTAATTCTGCGAGCTACCTTCAACCAGATATTATCTTTTGGTATCAGGCGCGCTACTTATTATCGTTGCTCTGGACCCCTTTCACACTTTGTTTCAGGCATCGAACGATAGCCCGCCCGCTCGAAACTTCCCATGATGCCTCCTTACTGTACTCTCGATAATTTCTTAAGTTTCAATTCGAGAGTTACTTTCCGCCACCTTCCCCAACGTTATCGACCAGTTAGTCAACCTTACAAAGGTCCGTTCTCCCAGAATAACCACCCTTTATTCTTTCGTAAGACGATGGAGTTCCCGAGGGAATGATGACCTGAAGCTGAGAAATGAAGGCATCAACAAGAGGGATCAACTTCTTCGAGAAGACAACCAAGAACAAGAAGACTCGTTAGAATTTCATAACTAGATCTTTCCCCCTTACTCCACCTCTTAAAAATCTCGGGACGAGATTTCTTGTAGTGGAGGAGAATTGTGACGCCCGGATAATTAAGCTACAGTGAACCTCTGCTAATGATGCCACATCATCTCGGTTACCGTTGATAAAATCACGTTCATTTGAAGCCGATTCAAATTCAAAACAATAATCAAGTCAAATAATTAAATTTTCCAAATGTCAAAATTAAAGTGTTCGAAATGTGGCAAATAAATAGTAAGTAATATTGGTGGAGAAAACATCTATTTATAAAATGTTCCAATGCACTAAGTTAATTATAACATCGATAAAACAATTATTTAAAATGCATTTAAAATAATAATAAATAAAATATACTTTATTTAAGATGCCAAAATATTTGCGGTTGTAGCATATTTATTAACACTAGTTTAGGGTCTACTTTTATAATTTGTAAAACTAAAGTAAAAGAGGAATTAAAAAACAAACAAAAAGAAAACACAATCGCCACCCCTCCCACTAGGCCAGGCCTAGCTAGCCGCCGAACCGGCCGGCCCACCCGCTCGCCTTTGGCCTACTTAGGCCGGCCTCCC
>NC_041380.1:299636481-299660898 GCF_002162155.2 Triticum dicoccoides
CTGGATCGGGCCGAACCCCGACCCCGGCGCCTCGTTCGCCGCTCTCCGGAGCCACCGCACCGGCGCCGCCCCGTCGCCGGCGTCGCCCATCACCACCTCCCCACCTCGTCGGACGCCTCCTCACCTCCTCCCCGATGGCCTCCTCCTCGACTCGATGTCAACGCTGCGTCGCCGCCGCCCAGGGCCCCGTCGCCGGAGACACCTCGTCGGACGCCATCGCCTCCGTCACACCCCGCCGCACGTCGTCCCCGTCGTCCTCCCCGACCCCTGCTGCCTAGTTCCCTGCGCCCCGCCGTGAGCTCCCTCCCTCTCCTTCTCTTTGTTGCACGTCGCCGCTCCTGACCGCCCCGACGAGCTCCTCCGCGCGCGCCTGTCGTCGTGGCCTCGTCCGCCCTCTCCTGTCCGCCTACGCGCCCGCCTCTGTGTGGTCGTGCCCCGTCGCAGCTCCCGCACGCCCGCGCGCGCCAGCGCGCGCCTCCCCCTCTGCGCTTGCCGCTTGCGTTGGCTCTCGCTGTTGCTGGCGCCGCTCACCGTCCACCTCTGCCGGTCCCTGCGGCCGTCACCACGCTCGCGCCCTGCTCGGCGCTGCCGCAGACCGCCGCAGCCTCACCTTGCCCTAGCCGCGCTCGTCGCTGCGCCGCCACCGCAGCCTCCCCTGCTGCCTCCACCGTGCGTCCGCGCTCGCCTGTGCCGCTCGCTGCTCGCGCCCTGGCTATCCTCGTCTACCTACGCTCGCCCGACGCGCTTCCGACAACCTCCCTCGCTGGCCGCCGCGCCCTGCCACTAGCTCTGGCCGCCAACGCCGGCGAGCGCGCCCAGCGCCCACTCGGGCACGCTCCCGTACGGGTGCTCGCCCTTAGCGCCCCACCGCCCGCACCCGCTAAACGGCCCGCCCCGGTTGGCCTATGGGCCAATGACAGCCGGGGCCCACGCCCTGAGTACAAAAATAAATAAATATAATATAATATAATATATAATTAACTAATTAACTAATTAACCAATTAACTAAATTAATTAACTTAATTTAATTAATCTGTCAATTAAACTAATTAACATAGTTAGTTAGTTAGCAGTGTATGACAAGTGGGGTCCATCCCAGGACATTTAAAAAAATATAATAGTAAATAAAATTAAATATTAATTAATTAACTAACTAAATAATTAACTTAATTAATTCTGTCTAAAATTAATTAATTAAGATTAATTAACCTAATAACTATTTAACCTAATTAACTAAACAATCCCTGACAGGTGGGACCCACCTGTCAAGTTGACCAGGTCAACGTCCTGTTCACTGCTGACGTCATGTTGACGGCAGCGAACACTATTCTGGATAATGTTGAATTAAATTAATTAAATAAATGCTAAAAATGATTTAAATCTTTTAAAATCAATATAAAATAAACTGTAGCTCGGATGAAAAAACTTTGTACATGAAAGTTGCTCAGAACGATGAGACGAATTCGGATACGCAGCCCGTTCGTCCGCGACGCATCCCTAGCATAGAGAACACGCAACTTCCCCCTCCGATTCATCTGTTCGAAAATGCAAAACACCGGAGATATTTTCCCGGATGTTTCCCCCCTTCACTGGTATCACCTCATACCACGTTAGGGCACACCTAGCACCGCTACTTGTCATGTCATGCATCGATATGCATCTATTTGCATTGTATTCATTGTTTCTTCCCCCTCTTCTCTCCGGTAGACTACGAGACTGACGTTGTTGCTGGTGCCCCGATCGACTACGCTGTTGACGACCCCTCTTTCTTTCCAAGAGCAACCAGGCAAGCCCCCCCTTGATCACCAGATATCGCCTACTCTTCTCTCTACTGCTTGCATTAGAGTAGTGTAGCATGTTACTGCTTTCCGTTAATCCTATCCTGATGCATAGCCTGTCATTGTTGCTACAGTTATTGATACCTTACCTGCAATCCTAAATGCTTAGTATAGGATGCTAGTATTTCATCAGTGGCCCTACTTTCTTGTCCGTCCGCCATGCTATACTATCGGGCCGTGATCACTCAGGAGGTGATCATGGGTATATACTATATACTTTATACATGATACATGTGGTGACTAAAGTCGGGTCAGCTCGTAGAGTACCCGCGAGTGATTCACGGATTGGGTCTGAAAGGACGTTTGTCCGAAGGGCCCTCTGAGTGAACCTTCATGGCGGAGCGACAAGGTAGGTTGAGACCACCTAGGAGGGAGGTGGGCCTGGCCCTGGTCGGCGTCCGTGGTTATTTCAAAATAACACGCTTAACGAGATCTGGGTATTTGATCTGAGTCTGGCCATTGGCCTATATGCACTAACCAACTACGCGGGACGTCGTGGTATCAGCCGAAGCCTTCTTGACGTTAGCGACTGAGCGGCGCGTGCCGGGTTGGACTGGAATGCCTACTCTTGTATAAGGGAGTCTAGGTCTGCTCGCTAGCCGCGTACGCAATGTGCAGGTGTGCAATGGGCAATGGGCCCATACCCCCGCGCCATAGGATTTAGACCGGCGTGCTGACCTCTCTGTTGTGCCTAGGTAGGGCTGCGACGTGTTGATCTTCCGAGGACGGGCATGACCCAGAAAAGTGTGTCCGAAGAAAGGGGATCGAGCGTGTTGGGAAATGTGGTGCACCCCTGCAGGGAAGTTGATCTATTCGAATAGCCGTGTCCCTCAATAAAAGGGCGACCCGGAGTTGTACCTTGACCTTATGATAACTAGAATCGGATAATTAATAAAACACACCCTTCCAAGTGCCATATACAACCGGTGATCGCTCTCTCACAGGGCGACAAGGGGAGGATCACCGGGTAGGATTATGCTATGCGATGATACTTGGTGAACTTACCATCTACTCTCTTCTACATGCTGCAAGATGGAGGTTGCCAGAAGCGTAGTCTTCGACAGGACTAGCTATCCCCCTCTTATTTTGGCATTCTACAGTTTAGTCCACATATACTACCCCTTTCATTTAACACTAATGCATATGTAGTGTAGCTCCTTGCTTGCGAGTACTTTGGATGAGTACTCACGGTTGCTTTGCTCCCCCTTTTCCCCCTTTCTATACCCGATTGTTGCGACCAGACGTTGGAGTCCAGGAGCAAGACACCACCGTTAACGACGACTCCTACTACACTAGAGGTGCCTACTACTACGTGCAGGCCGCTGACGACGACCAGGAGTAGTTTAGGAGGATACCAGGCAGGAGGCTTGCGCCTCTTTCGATTTGTATCCAGTTTGTGCTAGCCTTCTTAAGGCAAACTTGTTTAACTTATGTCTGTACTCAGATATTGTTGCTTCCGCTGACTCGTCTATGATCGAGCTCTTGTATTCGAGCCCTCGAGGCCCCCTGTCTTGTAATATGATGCTTGTATGACTTATTTTATTTGTAGAGTTGTGTTGTGATATCTTCCCGTGAGTCCCTGATCTTGATCGTACACATTTGTGTGTATGATTAGTGTACGGTCAAATCGGGGGCGTCACAACAGTTTTGGTTTTATAGTGATTGTAACAGTAGCAACGGAAAAGTAAATAAGCAAAGATCAATATATGAAAAGCTCGTAGGCAATGGATCAGTGATGGATAATTATGTCGGATGTGATTCCTCATGCAATGCTTATAACATAGGGTGGCACAGAACTAGCTCCAGTTCATCAATGTAATGTAGGCATGTATTCTGAATATAGTCATACGTGCTTATGGAAAAGAACTTGCATGACATCTTTTGTCCTACCCTCCCGTGGCAGCAGGGTCCTCTTGGAAACTAAGGGATATTAAGGCCTCCTTTTAATAGAGTACAGGACCAAAGCCTTCACACATAGTGAATACATGAATTCCTCAAACTACGGTCATCACCGGTAAGTTTCCCGATTATTGTCACTTCGGGGTTAAAGGATCATAACACATAATAGGTGACTATAAACTTGCAAGATAGGATCAAGAACTCACATATATTCATGAAAACATAATAGGTTCAGATCTGAAATCATGGCACTCGGGCCCTAGTGAAAAGCATTAAGCATAGCAAAGTCATAGTAACATCAATCTCAGAACATAATGGATACTAGGGATCAAACCCTAACAAAACTAACTCTGTTACATGATAAATGTCATCCAACCCATCACCATCCAGCAAGCCTACGATGGAATTACTCACTCACGGAAATCGGTGATGGAGGAAGGTTGATGATGACGATGACGGCGGATTCCCCTCTCCGGAGCCCCGAACGGACTCCAGATCGGCCCTCCCGAGAGAGATTAGGGCTTAGGGGCGGCTCCGTATCGTAAAACGCAATGAATCCTTCTCCCTAATTTTTTTTCTCCCCGAACATGAATATATGGAGTTGGAGTTAAGGTCGATGGAGCGTCAGCGGGCCCACGAGGCAGGGGGGGCGTGCCCAGGGGGGTAGGCGCGCCCCCACCCTCGTGGACAGGGCATGGGCCCCCTGGGCTTGATTCTTTCGCCAGTATTTTTTATATATTCCAAAAATATTCTCCATTGATTTTCAGGGCATTCCAAGAACTTTATTTCTGCACAAAAATAACACCATGGCAATTCCGCTGAAAACAGCGCCAGTCCGGGTTAGTTCCATTCAAATCATGCAAGTTAGAGTCCAAAACAAGGGCAAAAGTGTTTGGAAATGTAGATACATTGGAGACGTATCAGACCTTATGCCACAAAGAATTTGTAACGCCCTGGACACACTCGCCGGTGGTCGTTACCCCTGGCGGGATCTAGACTGGCCCCACAGATCAAGACTAGTCTTTTCTATGCACTTTGTCCTCACTCATGCACACCTGGGAGCAACTTCCCGGTTAGTCACCCATCCTGAAATTACTCCAAGCTGAGCACGCTTAACTTTGGAGTTCTCTCTGAATGGGCTTCCGGAAAAGAAGGAATTCCTTATTTATATGAGTAGTCTATCATCCCTATTAAGCCAGGCTATCACATACACCCCCACTCAGAGGAACCGACGTCCTCGTCGGGCCATAGGAACGTTCCCTCTTGGCACATATGTCTGTGCATCCAGCCCAGTACATGTGCCATGCCGGGTGCCACGACGGGTCACAAACGTCATGAACAACATGACCGTGCACCTGTCCGCAAACATCCATGTAACCACGAGGGTCGGCTCTAATACCAACTTGTAACGCCCTGGACACACCCGCCGGTGGTCGTTACCCCTGGCGAGATCTAGACTGGCCCCACAGATCAATACTAGTCTTTTCTATGCACTTTGTCCTCACTCGTGCGCACCCGGGAGCAACTTCCCGGTTGGTCACCCATCCTGAAATTACTCCAAGCTGAGCACGCTTAACTTTGGAGTTCTGTCCGAATGGGCTTCCGAAAAAGAAGGAATTCCTTATTTATATGAGTAGTCTATCATCCTTATTAAGCCAGGCTATCACAGAATTGTTACAGGCTATAGAATGGTAATTGATTTTAGAAAGTTAAACAAGGCAACTAGAAAAGATCATTACCCTCGCCTTTTATTGATCAAATGCTTGAAAGATTATCTAAGCACACACATTTTTGCTTCCTTGATGGATACTGTGGTTTTTCAAAAATACTTATTTCTCAACCTGATCAAGAAAAGACCACTTTTACTTGTCCCTTTGGAACTTATGCTTATAGACGTATGCCTTTCGGTTTATGTAATGCACCTGCTACCTTTCAAACATGTATGACTGCTATATTCTCTGACTTTTGTGAAAGGCTTGTTGAGGTTTTCATGGATTACTTCTCTGTTTATGGGAAGTCTTTTGATGTTTGTTTAAGCAATCTTGATCGAGTCTTGCACAAATGTGAACAAACAAATCTTGTCTTGAATTGGGAGAAGTGCCACTTTATGGTTAATGAAGGCATCGTCTTGGGCCATAAAATTTAGGAAAGAGGTATTGAAGTGCACAAGGCTAAGGTTGATGCAATTGAGAAAATGCCATGTCCTAAAGATATAAAAGGTATTCGTAGTTTCTTAGGTCATGCTGGTTTCTATAGGGGATTTATCAAAGACTTTTTAAAAATTTCTAGGCCTCTTAGTAATCTTTTGCAAAAGGATATTCCTTTTGTTTTTGATGACAATTGTTTAGAAGCTTTTGAAACACTCACGAAAGCCTTAACTTCTACACCTATTGTTCAACCAACCGATTGGAACTTCCCTTTTGAAATTATGTGTGATGCTAGCGATTATGTTGTTGCTGTTGTTCTAGCAAAAGAGTTGATAAGAAACTTAATGTTATTCATTATGCTAGTAAAACTCTAGACAGTGCTCAAAGAAATTATGCTACTACAGAAAAAGAATTCTTAGAAGTGGTGTTTGCTTGTGACAAATTTAGACCTTATATTGTTGATTCCAAAGTAACTATTCACACAGACCATGCTGCTATTAAATATCTTATGGAAAAGAAAGATGCTAAACCTAGACTTATTCGATGGGTTCTCTTGTTACAAGAATTTGATTTACATATCATTGATAGAAAAGGAGCTGAGAACCCAGTAACTGATAATTTATCTAGGCTTGAAAATGTTCTTGATGACCCACTACCTATTGATGATAGTTTTCCTGATGAGCGGTTAGCTGCAATAAGCTTATTCCACAAAGAATTGTCACAAGCTATAGAATGGTAATAGATTTTAGAAAACTAAACAAACCAACTAGAAAAGATCATTACCCTTTTCCTTTTATTGATCAAAGTCTTGAAAGATTATCTAAGCACACACACTTTTGCTTCCATGATGGATATTCTGGCTTTTCACAAATACCTGTTTCTCAACCTGATCAAGAAAAGACCACTTTTACTTGTCCCTTTGGAACCTATGCTTATAGATGTATGCCTTTTGGTTTATATAATGCACCTGCCACCTTTAAAAGATGTATGACTGCTATATTCTCTAACTTTTTTGAAAAGATTGTTGAGGTTTTCATGGATGACTTCTCTGTCTATGGGAAGTCTTTTGATGATTGTTTAAGCAATCTTGATTGAGTTTTGCAGAGATGTGAACAAACAAATCTTGTCTTCAATTGAGAGAAGTGCCACTTTATGGTTAATGAAGGCATTGTCTTGGGTCATAAAATTTCTAAAAGAGGTATTGAAGTGGATCAAGCTAAGGTTGATGAAATTGAGAAAATGCCATGTCCCAAAGATATAAAAGGTATTCGTAGTTTCTTAGGTCATGCTGGTTTCTATGGGAGATTTATCAAAGACTTTACAAAAATTTCTAGGCCTCTTACTAGTCTCCTGCAGAAGGATATTCCTTTTGTTCTTGATGATGATTGTTTAGAAGGCTTTGAAACACTTAAGAAAGCCTTAATTTCTGCACCTATTGTTCAACCACCTGATTGGAACTTGCCTTTTTAAATTATGTGTGATGCTAGTGATTATGTTGTTGGTGCTGTTCTAGGACAAAGAGTTGATAAGAAACTTAATGTTATTAATTATGCTAGTAAAACTCTAGAAAGTGCTCAAAGAAAATATGCTACTACTGAAAAAGAATTCTTAGCGGTTGTGTTATCTTGTGATAAATTTAGACCTTATATTGTTGATTCCAAAGTAACTGTTCACACAGACCATGCTGCTATTAAATATCTTATGGAAAAGAAAGATGCTAAACCTAGACTTATTCAATGGGTTCTCTTGTTACAAGAATTTGATTTACATATCATTGATAGAAAAGGAGCCGAGAACCCCGTAGCTGATAATTTATCTAGGCTTGAAAATGTGCTTGATGACCCACTACCTATTGATGATAGTTTTCCTGATGAGCGGTTAGCTGCAATAAATGTTTCTCATGGTACTCCTTGGTATGCTGATTATGCTAATTACATTGTTGCTAAATATTTACCACCTAGATTTACATACCAACAAAAGAAAAAATTCTTCTATGATTTAAGACATTACTTTTGGGATGACCCACATCTTTATAAAGAAGGAGTAGATGGTATTATTAGACATTGTGTACCTGAGCATGAACAGGGACAAATACTACGGAAATGTCACTCCGAGGCTTATGGAGGGCATCATGCTGGAGATAGAACTGCTCACAAGGTATTGCAACCTGGATTTTATTAGCCTACTCTCTTCAAGGATGCCCGTAAGTTCATATTATCTTGTGATGAATGTCAAAGAATAGGTAATATTGGTAAGAGTCAAGAAATGCCTATGAATTATTCACTTGCTGTTGAACCATTTGATGTTTGGGGATTTGATTACATATGACATTTTCCTTCCTCTAACCGGTATACACATATTTTGGTTGTTGTTGATTATGTTACTAAATTGGTAGAAGCTATTCCAACTAGTAGTGCTGATCACAACACCTCTATTAAAATGACTGATGGTGGTTCACACTTTATTCATGGTGCTTTCCGTAAAATGCTTGCCAAGTATGATGTTAACCATAGAATTGCATCACCTTATCATCCTCCTACTAGTGGTCAAGTTGAACTTAGCAATAGAGAAATAAAATTAATTTGGCAAAAGACTGTCAATAGGTCCAGGAAGAATTGGTCTAATAAATTAGATGATGCACTTTGGGCTTATAGAATAGCATATAAAAATCCTATGGGTATGTCTCCATATAAAATGGTTTATGGAAAGGCTTGTCATTTGCCTCTTGAGTTAGAACATAAAGCATATTGGGCAATCAAAGAGCTTAACTATGATTTCAAACTTGCTAGTGAAAAGAGGTTATTTGATATTAGCTCATTAGATGAATGGAGAACCCAAGCTTATGAAAATGCAATATTATTCAAAGAAAAAGTTAAAAGATGGCATGAAAAAAGAATCCAAAAGCGTGAGTTTAAATTCGGAGAATATGTTCTTTTGTACAACTCTCGTTTCATATTCTTTGCAGGGAAACTCCTCTCAAAATGGGAAGGCCCCTATGTTATCGAGGAGGTTTATCAGTCTAGAGCCATCAAAATAAATAATTCCGAAGGTACTAACCCGAAGGTTGTCAATGGACAACGAATAAAAAATTATATCTCAGGTATGCCCATTAATGTTGAAAGTAATATTATCCAAACTCTCACACCGGAAGAACACATAAAAGAGTCCTTTCGGAACACTCCACAATCGTGAAAATAAGGAGGTACGTGATACGGTAAGTAAACGGACTCCGAAATATCCGCAAAAATAATTTTTATCAGTTTTGGAATATTTAGAAAATTAGGAAATAAAGAAACTTCCAGGAAGCGTACCCTAGTGGGCATAAGACACCAGGGCGCGCCAGGCTTGCTTGGCGCGCCTAGGTGGGTTGTTCCCACCTGGGACACCTTCTGGTCTCCGTTTTTCTTCTGTTTGCTTCGTCACCAAGATAAAAAAATCTATATATACTTCCTGAATCTGTTGATCTCCGTATCGAGGAGGAATCCCCTGTTCTTCTTTCTTGTTGTTTTCTGCATAGTTCTGAAAATATGTCATCCCAAGACTCTGAAGGTGAGACCTATGTTGCTGACTTTGTCTCAAACCCCAAGTCCTATGGGGATGTGGAGCACTATGGCTGGACTTCAAAGGAAGATCAAGATGAATCATTCCCTCCTTGTTTCAAGAACTAGAGTATGGAGGCATTATGCAAGAGGATTATAAAGCTTGAGATTGCAAATGATGAGTTGAGGATAGATAACCATATCCTTCAGCGTAAGCTGGAGGAAAAGAAAGACAAGATCTCTTCTTCGTCACCACACCATCTTCTTCACCACCAAAAGAGAATTGAGTACTGGGTATGGGCACTCCCCTTGGCTTCCACCAAGCTTGGGGGAGGTGCCCCGGTATCGTATCATCCCACTATCTTTTTGCCTTTACTTATTTCAGTTCGTCTTTTGCTTTAGATGAATAAAAGTTTAGTTCGATCCTTTCTTTTCGAGACTTTGCTTAGTGATATATCCTTGTTATCGTGTGCAAGTTATATAAAGAAGTTTAGTTCGAGTTTTTTGCTTTCTTTACTTTTATGTTGCAAATAAAACAAAAGTAAAAGAGAAAGGAAATAAATAAAAGAAATAAAATAAATGAAGGAAAGATCATATACTAATCTTATGGAAGGTGATGACACCGCATAAGGAAAAGTATAAGTAGAAAACTTTATTAGAGATTGACAAACATAACATTATTCAATGATGCAACTAATGAAAGAATTAATAAGGGAAGAGAAGATTCACATTAAATATACTATCCTAGAAATCTTTTGTGATTGTGATCCCTCATCAAAATATTATATGCCAAAATTGTTGACGTTGGACAAGGAAGACAACTTAATGGTTTATATTTGCTTATATTCACATAGAAGTCATATTGTCATGGATCCTTTAACATGTGGTGCTTGCCCCCTATCTTTGCTAGCCAAAAATTCCACACTAAGTAGAGATACTACTTGTGCATCCAAAAACCCTCAAGGGTGTGTTTGTTTGGGCTCTTTTTACCAGCTTTTGGGCCAAAAAAGCTGGAGCCCAAACAAACAGGCCGTTTCAGTACCAGCTCCATGCAGCCCTTCTGTGGAGCGCTCCGAAAATATCGAGCGGAAGCCACAGCTGGGAAATCTGGCTTTTGCTCCTCACAGCTGGCTCTAAAGTGACGAATGACCAGTTTACCCTCTCGCAAAAGCACATACTATGGCAAAAATGCCCTTACCGGTTTGGCCTGTTCCCATCGGCCTCAGCAGTTTTCCTCCCCCTCTCTCTCTATTTGTGGTGTCCCTGAACAAAGTCGCTGCCGCCGCGGAGACGGCGACTTCCTCCCGGCGCCAACCCCGCTGGCCGCCGCCACAGAGATGGCGACTCCCTCCTGCCGCTGACCACTTTGGCCTCGAACCCCGTGACTTCCTCACTCCCACTGCCCCAAGTCCTCCCAACAGCGCTGCCGTGACGAGTTGCCTCGGCAATCACAGCCACCGCCATGAGATTCCTCTCCTCCGTGCCGAATCGAGCCCTGCGAGAGCGTGCTAATGTTTGTTGGTGCACTCATGTTGTATGTGTGCTCGAGCGGCTAGTACAACTCTTTATACGATCTAATATGAGTGGGAAATCTATCATCATATGTCTAATATATCAAATTCGCTCAAATATATTGTCTATACCATCAAACTAGTGTGATTCAGTTCAAATATGTGAAATTGGCCGTCTGCGACAAAAACAACTATTAATCAGGTCATTTATATTTTTAATACAATACAATCAGGACTAAGCCTAATCAACGGACATTTTGGTCATTTCAGCATGTTTCAGCAACAGCTGCAGCTGCTACAACATAACTACCAAACGGCCACACCTCAGCTCCAACCATCCAGCCACAGCTAGCAGCTACAGCTGCTCCTTCCAGCCGGAGCCGTTGCAGCTGCAGCCGAAGAAGTTGCAGCCCAAACAAACACACCCTAAACCCACATCTTACTTTCAAGTGTCCACCATACCTACCTAGGGATTGAGCAAGATCCCTCAAGTAAGTTGTCATCGGTGCAAAAAGGCAAAAAAATTGCTTCTAAATGTGTGAGGTCATTTAGTGTAAGAGAAAATTGAGCGTTGCATGAACTTGTGATGGTGAAGAATAAAAGTGACAGACTGCATAATAAAGGTCGATATCATAAGGGGCAATGCAACGTGACGTTCTTTTTCACTAAGGGGTTGAGCATACAAACAAATAAGCGCATGGCAACCTCTGCTTCCCTCTGCAAAGGGCCTATCTTTTACTTTTATGTATTTACTTCTATGCAAAGAGTCAAAGTTTTTCTTCTATTCCTTTTTATTTTTCTCCTTTGGCAAGCATCATGTGGTGAGGAAAGATCTAGGCACATATGTCCAGTTGAGTATAGATAGCATGAGTCATTATTGTTGACATCACCTTTGAGGTGAATACATTGGGAGGTGAAACTATAAGCCGCTATCTTTCTATGTGTCCGGTTGAAACGTTTTGCTCATGTGTACGCGGTGAGTGTTAGAAATTGATGACCCACAAGTATAGGGGATCAATTGTAGCTCTTTTCGATAAGTAAGAGTGTCGAACCCAATGAGGAGCAGAAGGAAATGACAAGTAGTTTTCAGTAAGGTAGTGTCTGCAAGTGCTGAAATTGTAAGTAGCGAGTAGTTTGATGGCAAGGTAATTTGTAGTGAACAAGTAATAATAATTGTAACAAGTGTGCAGCAAGGTAGCCCAATCCTTTTGAGATAAAGGAAAGGCCAAAACGGTTTCTTATAATGAGCAAAGCGTTCTTGAGGGTACACGGGAATTTCATCTAGTCACTTTCATCATATTGGTTTGATTTGTGTTCGCTACCTTGATAATTTGATATGTGGGTGGACCGGTGCTTAGGTGATGTTCTTACTTGAACAAACCTCCTACTTATGATTAACCCTCCTGCAAGCATCCGCAACTACGAGAAAAGTATTAAGAATAAATTCTAACCATAGCATTAAACTCTATGATCCAATCGGTCCCTTACGGAATAGTGCATAAACTGGGGTTTAAGTTTCTGTCACTCTGGCAACCCACCATCTATTTACTACTCCACAATGCATTCCCTTAGGCCCAAGTATGGTGAAGTGTCATGTAGTCGACGTTCACATGACACCACTAAGGGAATCACAACATACATACTATCAAAATATCGAACACATATCAAATTCACATGATTACTTGCAACATGATTTCTCCCGTGACCTCAAGAACAAAAGTAACTACTCACAAACAACAAACATGCTCATGATCAAAGGGGCATTAATATGCATAATGGATTTGAACATATAATCTTCCACCAAATAAACCATATAGTAATCAACCACAAGATGTAATCAATACTACTAGTCACCCCCTAGCAACAATCTATAGTTTTGGTAACAAGATTGCATACAAGAGATGAACTAGGGTTTGAGATGAGATGGTGCTGGTGAAGATGTTGATGGATATTACCCTCCCCAAGATGGTAGAGTTGTTGGTGATGATGACGACAATGATTTCCCCCTCTGGGAGGAAAGTCCCCCCGGCGGAATCGCTCCACCGGAGGGCAAAAGTGCTCCTGCCCAAGTTCCGCCTCGAGGCGGCAGCGCTTTGTCCCGAAAGTCTTGTTCTTATTTTTTCTAGGTCAAATCACTTATATACCAGAAGATGGGAACCTAAGGTGGGGCGAGGAGGCCACAACCCACCAGGGTGCACCTGGGGGGCCTGGCGCGCCCAAGTGGGTTGTGCCCACCTGGTGGCCCCCCTCTGGTGTTTATTGGCACCGGGATTTCTCAAATAATCCATAAAAAATCTCCATAAAGTTTCAGCCCATTTGGAGTTGAGCAGAATAGGTGGCCTGATGTAGCCTTTCCAAGTCCAGATTTCCAGCTGCCGGAATTCTCCCTCTTGGTGTGTTCCTTGCAAATTATGAGAAAAGGCATTATTATGTATAAAAACATTATAAATAACAGTAAGAAAACATGATGCAAAATGGACGTATCAGCAATCATAGAAGACTATATGATGGTTGAGTATGTGGACTTGCCTAAAGGCTCCGATACGTGACCCTTCCTGAAAAGATGATGAATTGTTGTTGCAAAGTTGACTGAGAACATAGTTTGTTGGTTTCTAATAGAGTTTTTGCTTTATACTTCAATTGTGTGATGAATTGTTACTTATTCATGAGAAATATATGATAAAAGCCTTATGTTCAATTTTGTTGATGTTATAATAATCAACATGATGCTTCTTTGTCCGTATTTTGTTTTTATCGACACCTCTCTCCCTAAGCATGTGGACATGTTTTTCGATTTCGGTTTTTGCTTGAGGACAAGCGAGGTATAAGCTTGGGGGAGTTGATACGTCCATTTTGCATCATGTTTTTTTACTGTTATTTAAGATGTTTTTATCCATAATAATGCTTTTTGGAGTAATTCTAATGCCTTTTCTCTAATAATATGCAAGGTACACACAAAGAGGGAGAATTCCGGCAGCTGGAAATCTGGACCTGGAAAAGCTACGTTAGGCTACCTATTCTGCACAACTCCAAATAAGTTGAAACTTCATGGAGAATTTTTATGGAATATTTGAGGAATATTGGAGCAAATAAGTACCAGAGGGGGCCCATCAGGTGGGCACAACCCACCTGGGCGCGCCCTGGTGGGTTGTGCTCACCCAGGCCCACCTCCGGTGCCCATCTTCTAGTATATAAGTCATTTTGACCTAGAAAAAATGAAAGGAGGACTTTCGGGATAGAGCGACGCCGTCTCGAGGTGGAACTTGGGCAGGAGCACTTTTGCCCTCTGGCGGAGCGATTCCGCCGGGGGAACTTCCCTCCCGGAGGGGGAAATCATCGTCATCATCATCACCAACAAATATCCCATCTTGGGGAGGGAAATCTCCATCAACATCTTCAACAGCACCATCTCCTCTCAAACCCTAGTTCATCTCTTGTGTTCAATCTTGTTACCGGAGCTATAGATTGGTGCTTGTGGGTGACTAGTAGTGTTGATTACATCTTGTAGTTGATTACTATATGGTTTATTTGGTGGAAGATTATATGTTCAGTTCCAATATGCTATTTAATACCCCTCGGATCTTGAGCATGATTATCGTTTGTGAGTAGTTACTTCTGTTCTTGAGGTCACGGGAGAAATCATGTTGCAAGTAATCATGTGAACTTGATATGTGTTCGATATTTTGATGGTATGTATGTTGTGATTCCCTTAGTGGTGTCATGTGAACGTCGACTACATGACACTTCACCATATTTGGGCCTAAGGGAATGCATTGTGGTGTAGCAATTAGATGATGGGTTGCGAGAGTGACAGAAGCTTAAACCCCAATTTATGCACTATTCCGTAAGGGACCGATTGGATCCAAAAGTTTAATGCTATGGTTACAATTTATTCTTAATACTTTTCTCGTAGTTGCAGATGCTTGCGGGAGGGTTAATCATAAGTAGGAGGTATGTTCAATTAAGAACAACACCTAAGCACCGGTCCACCCACATATCAAATTATCAAAGTACCAAACACGAATTAAGCTAACATGATGAAAGTGACTAGATGAAATTCCCGTACCCTCAAGAATGTTTTGCTTATCATAAGAGATCGTTTTGTCTTGTCCTTTGCCTCAAAAGGATTGGGCTACCTTGCTGCACTTTTGTTACTACTACCGTTACTTGCTCGTTACAAATTATCTTGCTATCAAACTACTCTGTTACTTACAATTTCAGCACTTGCAGACATTACGTTGCTGAAAACCACTTGTCATTTCGTTCTGCTCCTCGTTGGGTTCAACACTCTTACTCATCGAAAAGAGCTGCAATTCATCCTGTATACTTGTGGGTGATCGGTGAGTATAATCTGATTAGAGTTGCTGAAGATAATAATACATGCCTTATCAATCAGCACTGGGCTGATCTCTTTAATTTGGTCTCATTGAGATCAAGAATGTTGGTAGAAAGTACACTTGGGCTAATAACCAAAACAACCTGGTCATGGCTGCTTTAGATAGAATTTTTGTTTATGCTAACTGGGAAAGACTTTTTCCTGCTAGCCAGGTCAAAGCTCTCCCAAGAATTGGGAGTGATCATACTCCTCTTGTTTTTAATTCTGATGCTATGACTTTTCCTAGGAACAAAGTGTATAGATTTGAAAAATGGTGGTTAGAGGTTCCTAGCTTTGATGAGATTGTTCACAAAGCTTGGAACACTAACTGCCAATTTTCCTCTGCTATTGATATCTGGCAGTTCAAGATTAGGAATACTAGGAAAGCCACTAAAGGTTGGGCCCTTAATTATGAGGCCTCTCAAAGTAAGACTAAACAAGCCTTGGTAGCTGCGTACAATTGTTTAGATATTCTTGCAGAATCTCAACCTCTTTCCCATGTTTCTAAAACTAGATTGAAAGTGATTGCAGTTGATCTTAATGAAATCTGGAAGAAGGAGGAAATCAAGGCCAGGAAGAGAGCTAGAGAGAGGGACATCAAAGAAGGAGACCTGAACTCTGACTATTTTCAAGCCCTGGCCAACCAGAAGAGGAGGAAGAAACACATTGTTGTTCTGGAAACTGCCAATGGCCCAGTGGAAACTACTGAAGGTATAATTTCCAATGTTGTTGAGTATTATAAAAAGTTGTTTGGCTACTCCCTTTCTATCAATATTAAATTGTTGGTTGACTTTTGGGATCAGTCTAGTATGGCCACTGAGGCACACATTGATTTCTTGGAAAAGCCTTTTTCGAAGAAGAGATCAAAAATGCAGTCTTTGGCTCATATGCTGAAGGTGCACCTGGTCCTGATGGTTTTCCTTCCCTGTTTTATCAACATTTTTGGGAACTCATTAAGAGTGACCTTTTTGCACTATTTAGAGATTGGGAGAAAGGTGAGATGGACCTATTCAGGCTTAATTTCTCCCTTCTGACCCTTGTCCCTAAAGAGCCTAATGTTGTCTCTTTAGATAGATTCAGACCCCTAGCTATGATCAATTATAGTTTCAAGATCTTTGCTAAGTGTGTTGCTAATAAATTTGGCCCAGTTTGCAATGACTTGATTTCTCCTAACCAAACTGCTTTTATTAAGGGGAGGTTTATTTTGGAAAGTATTGTAGCAGCCCATGAGGTGGTTCATGCTATAGCTAGTAACCACCTACAGGGATTTTGTTTTAAACTTGATTATGAGAATGCTTATGACATGGTTAACAGAGAGTTCTTGTTGGATATGCTTAGGAGAAGAGGCTTTGGCCCCAAATGGATGCAGAAATTGGGTACTCTTCTCCACAACGGCTCGGTTGGAGTTAGGATTAATGACACTAATAGTGAGTTTTTCATAGCAGGGAAAGGAGTGAGACAAGGTGACCCTGCCTCCCCTCTACTTTTTAATCTTGCTGCTGATGTATTCACTAGAATACTTGCTAAGGCAGCCAATCAACAAATGGTTGCTCGTGTGTTCCCTCCTTCTAACCCTGCTGGTGTCATTAGTATGCAATATGCAGATGACACTTTGTTATTCCTTGATAATAACTTAGAGCATGCTAGAAACCTTAAGTGGTTGCTCTCTTGTTTTGAGCAACTGTCTGGCATGAGGATTAACTTTCATAAGTGTGATTTGGTCCCCATTAATATTGATAGGGATGAAGCCATTAATTTTGCCCAGATTTTGGGATGTAAATTGAGTTCCTTTCCTATCAAGTATCTTGGTGCCCCTCTTCACTTTACTAAACTAAGAAGAGAGGACCTTCAGCCTATGGTTGACAAAGTTATCAAGAGAGTTGCTGGCTGGAGAGGGAGGCTTCTGTATTTTGGCAAGAGATTGATTCTTGTAAAAGCCTATCTAGCCAGCATTCCCTCTTATCTCATGGGGTATATTAAGTTCCCCAAATGGGCTATTAAGCTCATCAACTCTCGGTTAGCTCATTGTTTTTGGGATGATTATGAGGGTCATCATAAATATCATCTGGCTAGCTGGGGGAATCTTTCCATGAAGAAAGCCTATGGAGGACTGGGGATTACTGACCTCTCTGATATGAATCTTTGTCTGCTTGCCTCTTGGGTCAGCAGATATAATAAAGATGAAGGGAAGATCTGGAAAAGCATAATAGATGCTAAGTACAATACCCAGTCCCCCAACATTTTTACCTATCCTTCCATAGGTGCCTCTCCCTTTTGGAAAGGAGTACTCTGGGCTGCCAAAGCTACTAAGTTTGGTTATTCCTGGAGTATTGGTAATGGTAAAAAAGTTAGATTCTGAGAGGATCATTGGTTTGGGACAGCCCCACTATCTACCCTTTATTGTGACCTGTACAAACTTGCCAATGAGCATGATTGTACCATAGATAGGTTGTGGGATGGTACTAACCTCAAAATCAATTTCAGGAGATGTTTCTCTGATAAGCTCCTATCTCTTTGGTCGGAACTCTTGGAGATTGCTAAATCCATTGTTTACTCTAACAAAGAAGATTCCTTAGTCTGGAACCTTAATTACAGTGGGTCTTTTCTGTTAAATCTTTATATAAGGTAGTTAATTTTAGGGGGGTGTTGTCCAATAATAACCCTGTAGTGTGGAATATTAAGATCCCTGCCAGGATTCATATATTCCTCTGGCTGGTGGTTAACAACAAAATTTTGACCAGAGACAACTTAGGGAAAAGGCAATATGTTCCTGACACCACTTGCCCTTTTTGTTCGATAGATGAATCCTATTATTACCTGTTTTTTGGTTGTGACATTGTTGTTGAATTCTGGAAAGCCATATCTAGCAGAACTAGATATAAAGGCTCAGTCAATATGCTAGCTTTTGCTGAATGCTGGTCTAGAGGACATAATATGGCCGCTGTCAATATTATTCATGCAGCTGGTCTATGGGCTATCTGGAATACCAGAAATGATCTCATGTTTAACCGCGCAAAACTGCCTCATATAGGTACTCTGGCGCAAAACTGCCTCATACGTTGCTCGCTGGGAACCGCTGGCTATAGACCCTATTAAAAAGCAAATTCAGAGCATGGTTCGAGAGTTGGAGATCCTGATCATAGCGCCTCTACCGTTGCTGTGGCCAGATCCAGGCTGAGGAGTTTCGGCATGCTATCATGTTTTAGCTTTTTATTTCTCTTTTAATAGAAATAGAGGTGGTGGCTAGTTCTCCTGAGCGGATGTGTCTTTGAGACTGAGGCTGATTCTCTGTAATAGCTACTCCCTTCGTTCTAAAATAGATGACTCAACTTTATACTAACATTAGTACAAAGTTAATATAAAGTTAGGTTATTTATTTTGGAACGAAGGGAGTAGGTAGCTAGCTGCTTCCCTATTTTATTCTTGTAGTCTTTACTAGTTTGGAGTCTGTTTGGACTCTGGAAATGATGTACTCTGTGATTTCTTTGCTCTGCAGTGGAATCGGGGCTGGGTCCTCTTCTTCTAAAAAAACCCTATTCATTTTAAAGAGAAACTAAAATCTTTGCTTCTAATAGCTTGTCAGAATAACATGAGATTTATAAATATGTAAAGATCGCTGTAGTACCAAGTTTTCAGAAAGTACTCTTGTCTGCGTGAATAAAACAACTTCATTTGAAAAATAAAATATGTGTACAGAGATGTTTCTATGTAGTTCCCGCCCAAAAGAGAAACATAGATTAGTTCTGCCCTATATAAATTCACACACTTGGTATCAACCAAGTATTTTCAAATTACTTCCACATGTTATGTGCTGAGAAGATTAAAATATATATTAGATATTTCAAAGGCATCATCAAACAAGCGAATAGAATAGTACATATCATGACATACCTTTGTTAGCTTCCTCCTTTGTTTGAGTTTCACCTTCACATCGACTCCATTCTCAATTATTCCACGCAACACAACCTCAATTTTTCCTTTAATTTCATTCCTTTTTCTAGGTGTATAAATTGCATCGTAGATATCATCCTCTATCGCACGCTTCACAAGTAAGGCGCCAACCGCCGCACATGCCTTGATGCCCTCAAGTAAGGCGTTGACGATGCCGTGTTGGCTAGGGTTTTGTGACGCCCCGAGACCGTTGTGCCAGGTGTCTTCTTGTTATTCGCTGTTGTTGCCATGTCATTTGCTTGCGTGTTGCATCTTATCATGTCATCATGTGCATTGCATCATCATGTTTTTAAAACTTGCATTCGTCCGGGTTCTCCGAGTTCTCTCTGTTGTCCGTTCTGAGCCCAACCACACTTGCACGCGCCCGCGGCATGTCCGAAATAGTATTTTATAAGTGGCCGGAAAATGTTCTCGGAATGGGATGAGACTTGATGTTTGGTCTTATTTTAGTGTAGCTAGACCGCCTGTCAAGTTTCATCGCATTCGCAGTTCGTTTGATAGTCCAACCGTTAAACTATAGCGGCAATATAGTCGGTCAAATCGTCGGACGTTTTCGGTCTCCGGAAACAGTCACCGGGCCTCCCTCTCTTCTCTTCTCTCAGCTCGAGACCGTCTACACAGCTCACTACCTACCGCCAGGCCTAACCTAGGCTCTCTCGTCAGTCCGCTATCAACCACCAGGCCCCGAAACCCTCTCTGCACAGTGCATCAAACCTCTCGCGCGCGTCCAAAAAGTGTCCCGAACCCGACCCGGACAGTCGTTACCGCTGGGTCCGGAACATCCCCAAACATCTACAAAATATCATCGTTTTATTTATTGGACTCCCTAGACTATTTATTCTCGTCCGTGTGTTTTCGATCGGAAGGTCCAAACTCTCTCCTTTTCCTATATAAATAGTCCACCCACATGCCTATTTGGACAAACCCTAGACCAACTCCCTAAAATCCCTCCACCCCGCAGCTAGACCAGATCCACCTTGGGATCCTCCCGCCGCCAGCTCGCACCCACCATGCATCCAATCCTGCAGCCTCCACCATCCCTGGCCGTCAGATCATTGATCCAACAGCCTCTCTTGCGCCCTAGTTTTTCCCCAACGCCCGTGCCCCGCAGCTGGCTCCGATCCAGATCGAGGCGAGCTCATCCCCGAGCCCCATGGAGCCGTCGTTCCCGTCTGCCACCGGCGACCGAACCTTCAGTTACAGAGATGAGCGCTCCTCCTTTTCCTTTCCATTCCTTCCCCTGTTTCTTCTCTCCGCTGAGCACTCCCTCTGTCTTGGGTCGTCAACAGGAGGAGCCCCGCAGCCAGCGACCCCATCTGCGCCGTTCCCATCATCGAGACCCTGCCACCGCCAAGTTCCTTGCTGGGAGCGGCGCCGCCCGGATCTGGCTGTCTCCGCGCCGTCCGCACCCCGATCTCGCCATGGACGCGCCTCCCTGCGGTCGGAGCCCCACGACCCCGCACCGAGTCCCTCACCGTCGCCTCTGCTTCTTCCAAAGCCTCCATGGATGCCAAGTCGCCGGCCTCCTCCGCGACCTTGCGTTCCTGGCCGGATCCCACAGGTTGGGCCTCGTCCCCGGCCACCGGCAGCCTCGTCGGAGCCCACCTACGCCGTCCGCATGCCCCTATGTAGCCGTTGCTCCAAACCTGTCGCTGCTCTGCTTCCGCGTTTGCTCCTGCTTCCTGTCGAACAGAAGGACGCGCCCGCAACCGCTGCCTCGCTCGCCTGTTTGACCCCGTCCCAGCGTGGATCGGTCAACTCCATCCCTTGGGCCGACCCATCTCTTCCTCACTCGGCCCAGCCCGAGCTGACCGCTGGGTGAGGAGCCCCTCTAGCCCCTCTGCACTGTTGGGCCAGCCTCCAATTTCGGCTCAATGTATTTTTTTCCCTGTTCTGCGATTTTTTTTCTTTATTCCAGAGACAGCAGTTTTGCAGGAAACCCCCTAGACAACATGCATATAATAACTCACAAATTGGTGCATCGGATTAAAATGAATTATATAGGAAAAATGCTCAGAATTATGTGTAGGTTAATTATATCCAACTTTCATGCATGTTTGAAATGTTTAAAATGGTTGTTTGTTTAAATTTTCCCAATGGCATGTTAAAATAGTTTATTTCATAACTTAATAACCGTAGCTCGGTTTTAAATAATCTTTATATGTAAATGGGGTAGAAAAATGCCTAGTTTAACATGGTGGCCTTACTTTGCATGTTTAACAACTCTAAAATATGGTTTAGGGCAAAACAGTACCAAACCTAATATAAGCATATGGGGATTTACCGGAATTGTTGTTCGTTGCTTCCGGCCTCATTTAAACTTGCCTAGTTAGGTAGTTTTATTATGCTTCACCCTCTTGCCATGTTAATCAACATTTAATCTTGTTGGGTACATAAACGAGAGAGAACTAAATAAGTCATGTGGTGTTTTCTTCAATATGCAACTCCGTTGCATATTGAGCTTTATTTAATTTGTAGGATTGTTTGTGCATCTTGCCATGCCATGTATCATTAAACCGGACATGCATCATACTTAGTTGTGCATCATGCTATGTCCATGTGATGATTGTTTACTATGTTGTTTGCTTTCTTTCCGGTGTACTTCATTCCGGTAACGTTGCGTTTGTGAGGATCCGTTGGCTACGTCCGTTTATCTTCTTCATGGACTCGTTCTTCTTCCTTGCGGGATTTCAGGCAAGATGACCATACCCTCGAAATCACTTCTATCTTTGCTTGCTAGTTGCTCGCTCTTTTGCTATGCCTATGTTGCGATACCTACCACTTGCTTATCATGCCTCCCATATTGTTAAACCAAGCCTCTAACCCACCTTGTCCTAGCAAACCGTTGTTTGGCTATGTTACCACTTTGCTCAGCCCCTCTTATAGCGTTGTTAGTTGCAGGTGAAGATTGGAGCTTGTTCCATGTTGGAACATGGATATTTTGTTGGGATATCACAATATCTCTTATTTAATTAATGCATCTATATACTTGGTAAAGGGTGGAAGGCTCGGCCTTATGCCTGGTGTTTTGTTCCACTCTTGCCGCCCTAGTTTCTGTCATATCGGTGTTATGTTCCCGGATTTTGCGTTCCTTGCGCGGTTGGGTTATAATGGGAACCCCTTGACAGTTCGCCTTGAATAAAACTCCTCCAGCAAGGCCCAACCTTGGTTTTACCATTTGCACTAACAACCTATAACCTTCCCTTGGGTTTTCACGAGCCCGAGGGTCATCTTTATTTTAAACCCCCCGGGCCAGTGCTCCTCTGAGTGTTGGTCCGAAACAGGCAGCCTGCGGGGCCACCTCGGGCCAACTCGAGGGTTGGTTTTACTCGTAGCTTGACCTACCCGGTGTGCCCTGAGAACGAGATATGTGCAGCTCCTATCGGGATTTGTCGTTGCATCGGGCGGCTTTGCTGGACTTGTTTTACCATTGTCGAAATGTCTTGTAACCGGGATTCCGAGTCTGATCGGGTCTTCCCGCTAGAAGGAATATCCTTCGTTGACCGTGAGAGCTTGTGATGGGCTAAGTTGGGACACCCCTGCAGGGATTTGAACTTTCAAAAGTCATGCCCGCGGTTATGGGCAGATGGGAATTTGTTAATGTCCGGTTGTAGAAAACCTGAAGTTGACCTTAATTAAAATACATCAACTGCGTGTGTAACCGTGATGGTCTCTTTCCGGCGGAGTCCGGGAAGTGAACACGGTGTTGGAGTTATGCTTGACGTAGGTTGTTTTAGGATCACTTCTTGATCATACATTTCTCGAACGTGCTTTGCCTTCTCTTCTCGCTCTCTTTTGCGTATGTTAGCCACCATATATGCTAGTCACTTGTTGCAGCTCCACTTCACACCTTTTACCTTACCCATAAGCTTAAATAGTCTTGATCGCGAGGGTGTGAGATTGCTGAGTCCCCGTGACTCATAGATACTTCCAAAACCAGTTTGCAGGTGTCGTTGAACCGTGCAGATGATGCAACCGAGCTCAAGGAGGAGCTCAATGAAGGTCGTGCTCGTTATGTCATTCCCGTTTCCAGTTGATCAGTAGTGGAGCCCAGTTGGGGTCGATCAGGGATCTGTGTAGCTTTTGGGGTAGTCTTCTTTTATTTTGGGTTCCGTAGTCATACCTTGATTGTATCTGGTTGATGTAATGCTTTATTCATGTATTTGTGTGAAGTGGCGATTGTAAGCCAACTATGTATCTCTTCCCCTTATGTATTACATGGGTTGTGTGAAGATTACCTCACTTGCGACATTGCTTTCAATGTGGTTATGCCTCTAAGTCGTGCTCCGACACGTGGGAGATATAGCCGCATCGAGGGCATTACAGGTTTAACCCTAGCATATAGAGCGCCTCCCTCGTTGCCGCGGCGACGCGGGCGTTGGTGACCTCCTGTTGCGCGGCGGCGGCGGCCGCCGCCGCCGCCGCGATGGCTTCATCCCTCGCGTCTGCCGCGTGCCTCCGACCCTTCCTCTTGGCCGACTCCCTTACCCGTTGTTTGGGCGTCAGCGTCTTCTTCGGCTTGGGCGCGCCAGCGGTCTTGCAGAGGGCGCGAGGCTTGCCTTTGCCGGAGAGGGCGGTCGTCATGCCGGACGAGGCGAGGCCGGCGGCGGCGTCGAGGTCGTCGTCCATGGCGGGGGGCAGGAGCGCACGCGAGCGGGAGGGTTTTGGGGGGAAATGGTGGAGGCTGCCACCAACCAGCGGGCCCGGGGGAGGAGAAAACGAGCGCGCGCGTCCGTCTCGTGTCCGCACTGTCGCAAATCCGGCTAAAAATAGGCCGGATATGGGTCGGCAGGCGGACGAAAAGCGGACGCGCGTCCGTTTGGGTCGACGCGTCGGGCCGACTTTTGTGTCTGCGCCGACTCAAACGGACGCCCGCGGACGAAATGGGTCGCCCCGTTGGAGTTGCTCTTAGAGCATCTCCAACAGCCGCGCTAAACTAGCGCCGCGCCGCAAATTAGGCCGTTTTAGCTCGCGCGCAACGCGGCGGGTCGCTCCAGCGGGCGCGCAAAAACGGCGCGCGCGCTATAACGGGTTGGGCGCGCGGTTGAAAACACTTACCCGCGCGGCGTATTTCGGGCGCCAGCTACAGCGTGCGGCACACTCGAGTGCTCGCGCCGCACTCTCTCCTCTCCTCGTCCTACGCCCCGCGCGCGCCGG
>NC_041380.1:299661066-299665736 GCF_002162155.2 Triticum dicoccoides
CCGCCGCCGCCGGAAACCCTAGCGCGGGAAGCGCTGGCGTCGCCACCGCCGGAGCTCCGCCGAGCGTCGGCCTCGCGCGCAGCCTCTTCTTGCCGCCGCGGATGACCACGGCGCCGGGTGGCGTCGCGTCGGCGTCGTCCCGTGCCGCCGCCTCACCGTCGAAGAAGGTCCCCAATGCGGCGCGGACAAAGAAGGGCAAAACATCCGCGAAGAAAAACAAGGCGGCGGACGGCTCCGGCACCACGAAGGCGAGGGGAAAGAAGCTTGCAGGGCGTTCGACGGCCGCGGCGGCTACCGAAGCGCCGGCGAGCTCACTCGTTGAGCCGGCCGCCGACGCGCACCACGTGTTCGACGAAATTCCCCCAAGGTGAAAAAATTCCAACTTTTCTTTTCTTCTTATTTTTTCAATGCATCATCATCACATATAGATAGCTTATTTGCATTGTTCAAAAAACTTTGTAGTCTCAACAATGATGCATACATGTCCACTATGGGTGTTGGGTCCAACAATTCGCATTGGTCTCAAACCAATGACATCCATTTCAAAGACCATGAGTTTGAGGTGGACGAGGAGGGTGAGGGAATTGTCGAGGCGCCGAAAGGAAGAGCGGGCAATTACTCAACCAACGATGACAAGTTACTATGCCATACTTATTTGCAAGTGTCGAGGGATCCATCCATTGGAGGTGATCAAAGTAGAGACGCATATTGGGGGCGAATGAAAGAACACTTTGATGCTCACAACTTGAGTGGAATTGACCGCTCCGAGAGATCACTTCGGTCCCGATGGTCGACAATCAACTCGGATTGTCAAAAGTGGGCGGCTGTACAAAAGGCAGTTGACAAGATTAACCCAAGTGGCACAAATGAGGATGATCGAGTAAGTGGCATCTCATATATGTTCATCATACTTGTTTTTGGTGACCGAAGTGCTAACTTGTTTTGTTTTTCTTGTAGTACAACATTGCAAAAAACTTGTTCAAAGAAGAGACAAGGACAACCAAGAAGGGGAAGATCAAGAAAGGCAGGGTCTTTACCTTGCCTCATTGCTATGAAGTGTTAAAGGATGATGAGAAATGGAAGAAGCGTGATGGTTTGGAGGATTTGCATTTGAGCAACAAATGGAAGCGAGCAATTGAGATGAATGATGATGAGGAGGAGGAGGATGCATCAAGTGATGACGGCAAGAGAAGCCCCACACCCAACTCGGTTTCATACTCGAAGCCAAAACGACCGGATGGGTGCAAGAAAGACAAAACCGAAAAGAAGAAGAGGAAAGGAGATGATGAGCTCAAAAATGCTACGGAAGCTATTGTGAAGGCAAGGGTCGAAGCCAATGAGGTGAGGAAAATGGCAAGGAACAAAGATGCCGTGGCCGAGGAGAGGAGGTTGCCGGCCGAGGAGAGAAGGGTGGCGGCCGAGGAGAGAAAGGTGGCTTTGGAGGAGAGGAAAGTGAGCAACGAGGAGCGAGCTAAGTTGTTGGAATGGGAGAAGCACTTATTCTTCTTGGACACATCTAACCTCAATGCGGCGCAAAAAGAGTATGTCAATCTTGCCCAACAAGAAGTCTTGATCCAAAAAAGAGCCTTGGTTTGTGCAATGGGTGGCAGTGGCCTCGGCGCCATGGGTGGCGGTGGCTTCGGCGCCATGGGTGGCGGTGGCCTCGGCGCCATGGGTGGCGGTGGCCTCGGCGCCATGGGAGGCATGGGTGGCTTCGGAGCCATGGGAGGCATGGGTGCACATCCGGCCGCCATGGGAGGCATGGGTGCACCTCCGGCCGCCATGGGAGGCATGGGTGGCTTTGGAGCACCCTCCGACGCTATGGCCGCCATGGGAGGCATGAGTTTTGCTTCTCTCATGGGAGGCGTGGGTGCACCTCCGGCCGCCATGGATGCAATGTCTTTCGATGTGCCTTCTCACACACATTCCCATGAAGATGCCGTTGAAGATCTTGGCAACACCGTCGGAGCTTCACATGATGCGATGCGTGATGCGGTGCGTGATGAGGAGAGGGAGGAAGATTCATCTTCGGAGGCGGAAGAGTCGTCTTCGGAAGATGAGGACGAAGACGAAGACAAGGAAGATGAAGATTGATGTGTCTTTCATGTCTTGAACTTTAGTTTGCATTTGAACTTGGTTGGATGAACTTGTGGGCATGATTTTAAACTTGTGGGCATGAACTTTTATTCATCAACTTGTTTGTGTCAAATTTCACATGTTCATTTTTTTCTAAAATATCATATATGCAAAATGCCCGGCGAGTCGCGCGCGCTGTATTTTTGCGCTTTGCTAGAGCGGCGCGCGCGCGCTGCATTATAGCACGGCTGCTGGAGCCAGCGCAGGCGGGCGTGCAAAACCAGCCGCAGCGCGCGCGGTAAACAGGTTTTTTGTGCGCGGCGCTTAGCGCGGCTGTTGGAGATGCTCTTAATGTGTTAGACTCAATATAATTTTGCTACGGGACTTGGTGCAAATGGAGAAGTTCATTCCAAGAGAGAAAAAAGTCAGATACAGCCCGGGATCTCAGTTACATCTCTGAACTTGAGCAAGCGAGAATGTAAAAAGAACAACTCTACCAAGGCCAAAAGCCGGCAGAATCCTACCACAAAGCACAGGCATCTACCAAACTGTGCCATGTCATGTGCACTCCAATTTCGAATGCTGCTGATGCCATGAAGCAGGTCAAAGACAAGACACATAGAACTGGAGGCTTGTCACAAACTGCAGAGTATAGACAGCGAGGCAGAGCAGCGAGTTCCTGGGGGCACAAATGCTAAGATCTGAAACAGAATACCCTTTAGCTGTTCTACATCTCATGGTTTGTCTTCCGAGAAGACATAAAATGGATCCTGCAGCATTGGGTTCATGCCATCAAGGGGTTATATATGCTGGCCAACCGTTGAGTTGTCACCGAGACTCACCACCCTGTTGCACCACCGGCGCATTCTGCAAGTGAAGGTCAAAACAGTGAGGTCAAGCATTGTTTGTTACAACAGTAGCGTTTAAAAGTGGTGGGTGTGCCATCATGGGATTTCAGCTCTAATTGATCCAGCCTGTAAAGATGGAATGGAATTGATTTGTTTTTAGCTGTTAGGCATCATTGTTCAAACCAAATGTTTTTAACTAAGACAGACAGGCTCGTGAAAATACCAGAGTCCCACTGCACTGCACTGCAATATTGCATACATACTGCTATATGAGATAAGATGAGTGCATGGTTTTAATACCACAACGTCCTGAAGATTTTGCTTCTCTGTGGTGAAACATTTTCAAATAGCAAACAACATGATGAACTTGTTCATTCCGAAGAAAAACTAAAGTATCTTTGCTTCTAACAGCTTGCCAAAATAACAACATGAGATCTATAAATATGTAAAGATCGCCCTACTACCAGGTTTTCAGAAAGTACTCTTGTCTACGTGAATAATACAACTTCACTGCAAAAATAAAACATACACTACAGGGATGTTTCTATGTAGTTTCCCAAGAACCCATAGGTTAGTTCTGCTCCATATAAATTCACACACTTGGTACCAACCAAATATTTTCAAATTACTTCCACATGTAATGTGCTGAGAAGATTAAAATATATTGTATATTAGAAAATTCAAAGGCATCATCAAACAAGGGAAATAGAATAATAAATAATCATGACATACCTTTGTTAGCTTCCTCCTTTGTTTGAGTTTCACCTTCACATCGACTCCATTCTCAATTATTCCACGCAACACAACCTCAATTTTTCCTTCGATTTTGTCCCCTTTTCTAGGAGTATAAATTGCATTGTGAATATCATCCTCTATTGCACGCTTCGCAAGTAACGCCCCAACCGCCACACATGCCTTGATGCCCTTCCTTGAACCCAGATCAAACTTCATGTCCTTTGATATGGAGTGAGCGACCGACACAACCCTGCTGGTCACTCGGTGAACGAAGCAAGCACGCACTGACCCCTTGGAGACATGCATGTCGAGGCAGAAAGGGTGGTGGTAAGGATCAGTCATCTGGTTAAAAGTTGGCACTCGGTCCCTCTTCACCTCAACTATGTCATCCTTATGCACTGCAGGCTCTTCTTTCAGCTTTGGGACCTTCAAACGAGCTGGCTTGTCAGGTTCCACCTTCTCGCAATCGGATGGATTCTTGGCATTGGGTTTATCTCTCTTCCGTCTGCGGCGCAAGGGCAAGTTATATTCCTCAAACTCCTTGGACCCCCTGTCCAGCTTGTAGAACAGCTGCTTGCGGTGCCTCATGTCATCTATCTCATCATCCGAGTCGTGCACTTGTTCTTCTCCGTGTTCTTGGAAGGTATCAAGACACTCATCACCAGTCATGGGATCTGAGGAGAAGCCGAAGGAAGTGGGCCAGAGGTCATCGTCAACAACGTCGATGTGGAAGCCGGCGCCAAGTGGGTTGGCATTGGAGCAAGGCAAGGTTTGGGGCAGCTGAATTTGCCTAGGAGAGCGGTTGGACGGCGCGGCAGAGGCTCCGGATGGTAGAATAGAGAGCGAGTGGAAGATATGCAGGAGCTCGGAGAGCTGCGGAGGCTGCTGAGACCAGCGCTGCCGCGCTTGGAGAAGCATGTGCCGAAGTGGCATTTGCGCAAGCACCCTAGGGGCGTGCTCGTTGGAGAAGCGCTCTGTCTCTGGTGTAATCAAGAGTTGTGTGTGCGTAGG
>NC_041380.1:299666191-299672850 GCF_002162155.2 Triticum dicoccoides
CCGGCCTCGGTTACTCTGCCGGCGCTGCTTAGTTCGACTGTTGGAGTCGCTCCGCAGAGCTCAGGGTTTGGATAAAGCAAAGGTGGAGTAGGATCTGGGAGCCGCCGATGCGGGGTAGATATGAGCGAACAGACCGTAGCAGTGGCGTGCTCGCCGGCCGACCAGTGGAGCGGGGGAGTTTGCCGCGGGAGGAAACACGCCGGCGACAGGAGGACCGGTGGTGGTGAAGTGAAACGAAAAAAAAACACCCGCAATAGCGGTGTCATTAGCAGAAAAAAAATCACCATTTTACATTTGGTCATAAAAATCACCACACCAAAAAAAAAAACACTGACAATGAAAGCTAAGTGCTTTGATGATGTCACAAATTGATCAGGCCCACCACCGGTCTGAGTTGGCAGAAAAAAAAAATAGCATGCAGACACTTGGACTTGATGTTCTTTCTCTTCTCTCTCAGCAATACATCGAGCACCTCATGTGTATCAAACTAATCTTCAGTCAAATCCAGAGTCATCTTTCCATGAAAGTTGCTAAACCTGGAGCTCAATGTCGAGCCTCCTGAGGCCCTCGACGGTGACCGGTCCATGTGCGACCATGACCATGTCAGGCCACCGCACCCTGAGCCGCGGCCAGCTCCCGCCCGCAGCGTCGTGCCCCTTGAGCAGCCCCTTCACCTTGGCTGAGCTAGTGAACACGATGGTGTTGAGCGTGGCGGCGTCCAGGGCCACCAGCCCCTCGGCGTAGTCAGGTCCGGCCCATCATGCGGTGTACGCTGGCGCGCACACCGCTGTCGACCCGGCCGCGCCGAGCTGGACGAGGAAGTCATATTCTCGATAAATGATTCATCGTTAACTATCTTCCCCCTAAAATCACAAATCCATCAGTAAATAACAAACATTACATATTTCCCAAGATTTTCCATGGCCGCCTTGTGTTTAATGGAACAGAAACCGAATACAAACGAATGGTTTTTTTCCACATCGTGGTTTTTGGTCCGGCATAGGACTAGGAAGGCACTCCAATTTCGCTCGCCATTGGGACAAAAGGAGGAGGAGCAACGTCGTGGCCCAATGTCTTCTTCGTTTTCTTTGTTGAGGATTGTTGTGACACTGGCCGAGAGGCCGAGGCCTGTGAAGGAAATATGCCCTAGAGGCAATAATAAAGTTATTATTTATATTTCCTTATATCATGATAAATGTTTATTATTCATGCTAGAATTGTATTAACCGGAAACTTAGTACATGTGTGAATACATCGACAAACAAAGTGTCCCTAGTATGCCTCTACTTGACTAGCTCGTTAATCAAAGATGGTTAAGTTTCCTAGCCATGGACATGTGTTGTCATTTGATGAACGAGATCACATCATTAGAGAATGATGTGATGGACTAGATCCATCAGTTATATCTTAGCACTATGATCATTTAGTTTATTGCTATTGCTTTCTTCATGACTTATACATGTTCCTATGACTATGAGATTATGCAACTCCCGAATACCGGAGGAACACCTTGTGTGCTATCAAACGTCATAACGTAACTGGGTGATTATAAAGATGCTCTATAGGTGTCTCCGGTGGTGTTTGTTGAGTTGGCATAGATCGAGATTAGGATTTGTCACTCTATGTATCGGAAAGGTATCTCTGGGCCCTCTCGGTAATGCACATCACTATGAGCCTTGCAAGCTATGTGACTAATGAGTTAGTCACGGGATGATGCATTACGAAACGTGTAAAGAGACTTGCTGGTAACGAGATTGAACTAGGTATGATGATACCGACGATCGAATCTCGGGTAAGTAACATACCGATGACAAAGGGAAGAACCTATGTTGTTATGCGGTTTGACCGATAAAGATCTTCGTAGAATATGTAGGAACCAATATGAGCATCCAGGTTCCGCTATTGGTTATTGACCGAAGATGTGTCTCGGTCATGTCTACATAGTTCTCGAACCCGTAGGGTCCGCACGCTTAACGTTCGATGACGATATGTATTATGAGTTATGTGATTTGATATATCGAAGGTTGTTCGGAGTCCCAGATGTGATCACGGGCATGACGAGGAGTCTCAAAATGGTCAATACATAAAGATTCATATATTGGAAGGCTACATTCGTGTTGGAAATATGCCCTAGAGGCAATAATAAAGTGGTTATTATTATATTTCCGTGTTCATGATAATTGTCTATTGTTCATGCTATAATTGTATTAACCGGAAACCGTAATACATGTGTGAATACATAGATTATAATATGTCCCTAGTAAGCCTCTAGTTGACTAGCTCGTTGATCAATAGATGGTCATGGTTTCTTGACCATGGACATTGGATGTCATTGATAACGGGATCACATCATTAGGAGAATGATGTGATGGACAAGACCCAATCCTAAGCATAGCACAAGATCGTGTAGTTCGTCTGCTAAAGCTTTTCTAATGTCAAGTATCATTTCCTTGGACCATGATATTGTGCAACTCCCGGATACCGTAGGAATGCTTTGGATGTACCAAACGTCACAATGTAACTGGGTGGCTATAAAGGTGCACTATAGGTATCTCCAAAAGTATCTGTTGGGTTGGCACGAATCGAGATTGGGATTTGTCACTCCGTATGACGGAGAGGTATCTCTGGGCCCACTCGGTAATGCATCATCATAACAAGCACAATGTGACTAAGGAGTTAGCCACGGGATCATGCGTTACGGAATGAGTAAAGAGACTTGCTAGTAATGAGATTGAACGAGTTATAGAGATACCGACGATCGAATCTTGGGCAAGTAACATGCCGATAGACAAAGGGAATTGCATACGGGATTGATTGAATCCTCGACATCGTGGTTCATCCGATGAGATCATCATGGAACATGTGGGAGCCGACATGGGTATCCAGATCCCGTTGTTGGTTATTGGCCGGAGAGATGTCTCGGTCATGTCTGCATGGTTCCCGAACCCGTAGGGTCTACACACTTAAGGTTCGGTGACGCTAGAGTTGTTATGGGAAATAGTATGTGGTTACCGAAGGTTGTTCGGAGTCCCGGATGAGATCCCGGACGTCACGAGGAGTTTCGGAATGGTCCGGAGGTGAAGATTTATATATGGGAAGTCCAGTTTCAGTCGCCGGAATGGTTTCAAGGGTTATCGGTATTGTACCGGGACCACCGAAAGGTGTCCGGGTGTCCACCGGGTGGGGCCACCTGCCTCGGTGGGCCAAGTGGGCTGAAAAAGGGAGGGAACCAGCCCCTGGTGGGTTGGTGCGCCCCCCCCAAGCCTAGGGTTAGAAACCCTAGGGGGTGGGGGCGCCTCCCACCTGACTTGGGGGGCAAGTCCCCCCCTTGCCCCCCCCCCTTGTAGATGGGATCTGGGGGGCAGCCCCCTCTCCCCTTCCCCTATAAATAGTGGGGGCGTGGGAGGGCTGCCATACCCTTCCCCTGGCACAGCCCCTCCCCCTCTCCAGCACCTCCTCTTCCTCCGTAGTGCTTGGCGAAGCCTTGCCGGAGAACTGCAAGCTCCACCACCACGTCGTCGTGCTGCCGGAGGTCTCCCTCAACTTCTCCTCTCCCCTTGCTGGATCAAGAAGGAGGAGACGTCCCCAGGCTGTACGTGTGTTGAACATGGAGGCGCCGTCCATTCAACGCTGGATCGGATCTTCCGCGATTTGAATCGCTGCGAGTACGACTCCATCATCCGCTTTCCTTGTAACGCTTCTGCTTAGCAATCTTCAAGGGTATGAAGATGCGCTCCCTCTCTCTCGTTGCTAGCATCTCCTAGATTGATCTTGGTGACACGTAGGAAATTTTTGAATTATTACTACGTTCCCCAACAGTGGCATCATGAGCCAGGTTTATGCGTAGTTTGTACGCACGAGTAGAACACAAAGTAGTTGTGAGAGATGATTTGTTCAATTTGCTTACCATTACTAGTCTTATCTTGATTCGGCAACATTGTGGTATGAAGCAGCCCGGACTGACCTTACACATACGCTTACGTGAGACTGGTTCCACCGACTGGCATGCACTTGATGCATAAGGTGGCTAGCGGGTGTCTGTCTTTCCCACTTTTGTCGGATCAGATTCGATGAAAAGGGTCCTTATGAATGGTAAATAGCAATTGGCATATCACCGTTGTGGTTTTTGCGTAGGTAAGAAACATTCTTTCTAAAAACCCATAGCAGCCACGTAAAACATGCAACAACAATTAGAGGACTTCTAACTTGTTTTTGCAGGGTATGCTATGTGATGTGATATGGCCAAAAGGATGTGATGAATGATATATGTGATGTATGAGATTGATCATGTTCTTGTAATAGGAATCACGACTTGCATGTCGATGAGTATGACAACTGGCACGAGCCATAGGAGTTGTATTAATTTATTGTATGACCTGTGTGTCAATGAAAACGCCATGTAATTACTTTACTTTATTACTAACCGTTAGCCATAGTAGTAGAAGTAATAGTTGGTGAGACAACTTCATGAAGACACGATGATGAAGATCATGATGATGGAGATCATGGTGTCATGCCAGTGACGATGGTGATCATGCCGCGCCTCGAAGATGGAGATCAAAGGCGCAAGGTGATATTGGCCATATCATGTCACTTTATGATTTGCATGTGATGTTTGTCATGTTTACATCGTATTTGCTTAGAACGACGGTAGCATAAATAAGATGATCCCTCACTAAAATTTCAAGAAAGTGCTCCACCTAACTGTGCACCATTGCGAAGGTTCGTTGTTTCAAAGCACCACGTGATGATCGGGTGTGATAGATTCTAACGTTCGCATACACCGGGTGTAAGCCAGATTTACACATGCAAAACACTTAGGTTGACTTGATGAGCCTAGCATGTACAGACATGGCCTCGAAACACGAGAGATCGAAAGGTCGAACATGAGTCGTATAGTAGATACGATCAACATGGAGATGTTCACCGTTGATGACTAGTCTGTCTCACGTGATGATCGGACACGGCCTAGTCGATTCAGATCATGTATCACTTAGATGACTAGAGGGATGTCTATCTAAGTGGGAGTTCATTAAATAATTTAATTAGATGAACTTAATTATCATGAACTTAGTCTAAAGTGCCTTTACAATATGTCTTGTAGATCAAATGGCCCACGCTAATGTTGCCCTCAACTTCAACGCGTTCCTAGAGAAAACCAAGCTGAAAGACGATGGTAGCAACTATACGGGTTGGGTTCGTAACTTGAGGATCATCCTCATAGCTGCCAAGAAAGCATATGTCCTTGAAGCACCGCTAGGTGACGCACCCATTTTCCCAGCAACTCAAGACGTTATGAACGCCTGGCAGTCACGTAGTGATGATTACTCCTTGGTTCAGTGCGGCATGCTTTACAACTTAAAACTGGGGATCCAAAAGCGTTTTGAGCAGCACGGAGCATATGAGATGTTCCAAGAGCTGAAAATGGTTTTCCAAGCTCATGCCCGGGTCGAGAGATATGAAGTCTCTGACAAGTTCTACAGTTGTAAGATGAAGGAAAACAGTTCTATCAGCGAGCATATACTCAAAATGTCTGGGTTGCACAACCACTTGTCTCAGCTGGAAGTTAATCTTCCAGATGACTCGGTCATTGACAGGATCCTCCAGTCGCTTCCACCTAGCTACTGAAGGAAATATGCCCTAGAGGCAATAACAAAGTTGTTATTTATATTTCCTTACATCATGATAAACGTTTATTATTCATGCTAGAATTGTATTAACCGGAAACTTAGTACATGTGTGAATACATCGACAAACAAAGTGTCCCTAGTATGCCTCTACTTGACTAGCTCGTTAATCAAAGATGTTTAAGTTTCCTAGCCATGGACATGTGTTGTCATTTGATGAACGAGATCACATCATTAGAGAATGATGTGATGTACTAGACCCATCCATTAGCTTAGCACTATGATCATTTAGTCTATCGTTATTGCTTTCTTCGTGACTTATACATGTTCCTATGACTATGAGATTATGCAACTCCCGTATACTGGAGGAACACTTAGTGTGCTATCAAATGTCACAACGTAACTGGGTGATTATAAAGATGCTCTACAAGTGTCTCTGATGGTGTTTGTTGAGTTGGCATAGATCGAGATTAGGATTTGTCACTCCGATTGTTGGAGAGGTATCTCTGGGCCCTCTCGGTAATGCACATCACTATAAGCCTTGCAAGCAATGTGAATAATGAGTTAGTTACGCTATGATGCATTACGGAACGAGTAAAGAGACTTGCCGATAACGAGATTGAACTAGGTATTGACATACCGACAATCAAATCTCGGGCAAGTAACATAACGATGACAAAAGGAACAACGTATGTTGTTATGCGGTTTGACCGATAAAGATCTTCAAAGAATATGTGGGAGCCAATATGAACATCCAGGTTCCGCTATTGGTTATTGACCGGAGACATGTCTCGGTCATGTCTACATAGTTCTCGAACCCATAGGGTCCGCACGCTTAACGTTTGACGACGATCGGTATTATGAGTTTATGTGTTTTGATGAACCGAAGGTACTTCGGAGTCCCGGATATGATCACGGACATGACGAGGAGTCTCAAAATGGTCGAGACATAAATATTGATATATTGGACGGCTATATTCGGATACCGGAAGTGTTCTGGGTGATTTCGGAGAAAACCGGAGTGCCGGAGGT
>NC_041380.1:299673211-299695899 GCF_002162155.2 Triticum dicoccoides
AAGGGCAGGCCGCGCCCCTCCCCCTCTGGTCCGAATTGGACTAGGGAAGGGGGTGGTGCCCTCCTTTCCTTCTCCCTCTCCTCCTTCCTTTCCCCCTCCTGGTAGGACTAGGAAAGGGGAGTCCTACTCCTACTAGGAGGAGGACTCCTCCTATCCTAGCGCGCCCCAAGGGCCGACCGACCTCCCCCCTTGCTCCTTTATATACGGGGGCAGGGGGCACCCTAGAACACACAAGTTGATCATTGATCCCTTAGCCATGCGCGGTTCCCCCCTCCACCATAATCCACCTTGGTCATATCGTCGTAGTGCTTAGGCAAAGCCCTGCGTCGGTAGCTTCATCATCACCGTCATCATGCCATCGTGCTGATGAAGCTCTCCCTCGACGCTCAGCTGGATCGAGAGTTCGTGGGATATCACCGAGCCGAACGTGTGCAGATCGCGGAGGTGTCGTACTTTCGATACTAGGATCGGTCGGATCGTGAAGACGTATGACTACATCAACCGCGTTGTCATAACGCTTCCGCTTACGGTCTACGAGGGTACATGGACAACACTCTTCCCCTCTCGTTGCTATGCATCACCATGATAGATCTTGCTTGTGCGCAGGAATTTTTTTGAAATTGTTGCGTTCCCCAACAGCTACAAGAGCTTTGTGATGAACTACAATATGCAAGGGATGGAGAAGTCCATTCCTGATTTATATTCAATGCTGAAATCAGCGGAGGTGGAAATCAAAAAGGAACATCAAGTGTTGATGGTGAATAAAACCACTAGTTTCAAGAAAGGCAAGGGCAAGAAGAACTTCAAGAAGGACGGCAAGGGAGTTGCCGCGCCCAGTAAATCAGTTGCCGGGAAGAAGCCAAAGAATGGACCCAAGCCTGAGACTCAGTTCTTTTATTGTAAGGGAAATGGTCACTGGAAGCGGAATTGCCCCAAGTACTTAGCGGATAAGAAGGCCGGCAACACCAAAGGTATATGTGATATACATGTTATTGATGTGTACCTTACCAGCGCTCGTAGTAGCTCTTGGGTATTTGATACCGGTGCAGTTGCTCATATTTATAACTCAAAACAGGAGCTACGAAATAAGCAGAGACTGGCGAAGGACGAGGCGACGATGCGCGTCGGGAATGGTTCCAAGGTTGATGTGATCGCCGTCGGCACGCTCCCTCTACATCTACCTACGGGATTAGTTTTAAACCTTAATAATTGTTATTTAGTACCAGCTTTGAGCATGAACATTGTATCTGGATCTCGTTTAATGCGAGATGGCTACTCATTTAAATTCGAGAATAATGGTTGTTCCATTTATATGAGAGATGTGTTTTATGGTCATGCCCCGCTGGTCAATGGTTTATTTTTGTTTAATCTCGAACGTGATGTTACACATATTCATAGTGTGAATGCCAAATGATGTAAGGTTGATAATGATAGTCCCACATACTTGTGGCACTGCCGCCTTGGTCACATTGGTGTCAAACGCATGAAGAAACTCCATGCAGATGGACTTTTGGAGTCTCTTGATTATGAATCATTTGACACATGCGAACCATGCCTCATGGGAAAAATGACCAAGACTCCGTTCTCCGGAACGATGGAGCGAGCAACCAATGTATTGGAAATCATACATACTGATGTGTGTGGTCCAATGAACGTTGAGGCTCACGGTGGTTATCATTATGTTCTCACCCTCAGTGATGACTTAAGTATATATGGGTATGTCTACTTAATGAAACACAAGTCTGAGACCTTTGAAAAGTTCAAGGAATTTCAGAGTGAGGTAGAGAATCAACGTGACAGAAAAATAAAGTTCTTACGATCAGATCGTGGAGGAGAATATTTGAGTCGTGATTTGGCACACACCTAAGGAAATGTGGAATTGTTTCACAACTCACGCCACCTGGAACACCTCAGTGTAATGTGCCGAACATCGTAATCGCACTCTATTGGATATGGTGCGATCTATGATGTCTCTTACCGATCTACCGCTATCATTTTGGGGTTATGCTTTAGAGACTGCCGCATTCACTTTAAATAGGGCTCCGTCGAAATCCGTTGAGACAACACCGTATGAATTATGGTTTGGATAGAATCCTAAGCTGTCGTTTCTGAAAGTTTGGGGATGCGATGCTTATGTTAAGAAACTTCAACCTGAAAAGCTCGAACCCAAGTCGGAAAAATGCGTCTTCATAGGATACCCTAAGTAAACTATCGGGTATACCTTCTACCTCAAATCCAAAGGCAAGATCTTTGTTGCCAAGAATGGATCCTTTCTAGAGAAAGAGTTTCTCTCAAAAGAAGTAAGTGGGAGGAAAGTAGAACTTGATGAGGTACTACCTCTTGAATCGGAGAGTAGCGTAGTTCAGGAAGATGTTTCTGTGGTGCCTGCACTAACTAGAGATGAAGATAATGATGCTGATCATGAGTCTTCGGATCAAGCTACTGAACTTCATAGGTCCACGAGGACACGTTCCGCACCAGAGTGGTACAGCAACCCTGTCCTGGAAATCATGCTGTTAGACAATGACGAACCTTTGAACTATGAAGAAGCAATGGCGGGCCCAGATTCCCACAAATGGCTTGAAGCCATGAAATCCGAGATAGGATCCATGTATGAAAATGAAGTATGGACTTTGACAGACTTGCCCAATGATCGGCAACCCATAGAGAATAAATGGATTTTAAGAAGAAGACTGACGCGGATGGTAATGTGACTATCTATAAGGCTCGGTTTGTTGCTAAGGGTTATCGACAAGTTCAAGGGATTGACTACGATGAGACCTTCTCACCCGTAGCGAAGCTGAAGTCCGTCTGAATCATGTTAGCAATTGCCGCATTCTATGATTATGAGATATGGCAAATGGACGTCAAAATGGCATTCCTTAATGGTTTCCTTAAGGAGGAATTGTATATGATGCAGCCAGAAGATTTTGTTGATCCTAAGAATGCTGACAAGGTATGCAAGCTCCAATGCTCAATCTATGGGCTGGTGCAAGCATCTCGGAGTTGGAACATTCGCTTTGATGAGATGATCAAAGCATTTGGGTTTACGCAGACTTATGGAGAAGCCTATGTTTAGAAGAAAGTGAGTGGGAGCTCTGTAGCATTTCTCATATTATATGTGGATGGCATACTATTGATGGAAATGATATAGAACTTTTAGAAAGCATAAAGGCCTACTTGAATAAGTGTTTTTCAATGAAGGTGGAGAAGCTGCTTACATATTAGGCATCAAGATCTATAGAGATAGATCGAGACGCCTCATTGGTCTTTCACAAAGCACATACCTTGACAAAATATTGAAGAAGTTCAATATGGATCAGTCCAAGAAGGGGTTCCTGCCTGTATTGCAAGGTGTGAAATTGAGCACGACTCAATGCCCGACCTCGGCAGAAGATAGAGAAAAGATGTGTCATCCCCTATGCCTCAGCCATAGGGTCTATTATGTATGCCATGATGTGTACCAGACCTGATGTGAACCATGTCATAAGTTTGGTAGGGAGGTACCAAAGTAATCTTGGTAGGGAGGTACTGGACAGCGGTCAAGAATATCCTAAATTACCTGAAAAGGACTAAGGATATGTTTCTCGTTTATGGAGGTGATGAAGAGCTCATCGTAAAGGGTTACGTCGATGCTAGCTTCGACACAGATCTGGATGACTCCAAGTCACAAACCGGATACGTGTACATTTTGAATGGTGGGGCAGTCAGCTGGTGCAGTTGCAAGCAAAGTGTCATGGCAGGATCTACATGTGAAGCGGAGTACATAGCAGCCTCGGAGGCAGCACAAGAAGCAGTCTGGATGAATGAGTTCATCACCGACCTAGGGGTTATTCGCAATGCGTCGAGCCCGATGACTCTCTTCTGTGAAAACACTGGATCTATTGCCCTTGCCAAGGAGCTCAGGTTTCAGAAGAAGACCAGGCATATCAAGCGTTGCTTCAACTCCATTCGTGAATATATTCAGGATGGAGACATAGATATTAGTAAAGTGCATATGGATCTGAATGTCGCAGATCCGTTGACTAAACCTCTTCCGCGAGCAAAACATGATCAACACCAGAACTCTATGGGTGTTCGATTCATCACAATGTAACTAGATTATTGACTCTAGTGATAGTGGGAGACTGTTGGAAATATGCCCTAGAGGCAATAATAAAGTGGTTATTATTATATTTCTGTGTTCATGATAATTGTCTAATGTTCATGCTATAATTGTATTAACCGGAAACCGTAATACATGTGTGAATACATAGATCGTAATATGTCCCTAGTAAGCCTCTAGTTGACTAGCTCGTTGATCAATAGATAGTCATGGTTTCTGAACCATGGACATTGGATGTCATTGATAACGGGATCACATCATTAGGAGAATGATGTGATGGACAAGACCCAATCCTAAGCGTAGCACATGATCGTGTAGTTCATTTGCTAAAGCTTTTCAAATGTCAAGTATCATTTCCTTGGACCATGAGATTGTGCAACTCCCGGATACCGTAGGAATGCTTTGGGTGTACCAAACGTCACAACGTAACTGGATGGCTATAAAGGTGCACTACAGGTATCTTCGAAAGTATCTATTGGGTTGGCACGAATCAAGACTGGGATTTGTCACTCCGTATGACGGAGAGGTATCTCTGGGCCCACTCGGTAATGCATCATCATAACGAGCTCAATGTGACTATGGAGTTAGCCACGGGATCATGCGTTACAGAATGAGTAAAGAGACTTGCCGGTAATGAGATTGAACAAGGTATAGAGATACCGACGATCGAATCTCAGGCAAGTATCATGCCGATAGATAAAGTGAATTGTATACGGATTGATCGAATCCTCGACATCGTGGTTCATCCGATGATATCATCATGGAACATGTGGGAGCCAACATGGGTATCCAGATCCCGTTGTTGGTTATTGGCCGGAGAGATGTCTCGGTCATGTCTGCATGGTTCCCGAACCCGTAGGGTCTACACACTTAAGGTTCAGTGATGCTAGAGTTGTTATGGGAAATAGTATGTGGTTACCGAAGGTTGGTCGGAGTCCTGGATGAGATCCCGGACGTCACGAGGAGTTCCGAAATGGTCCAGTGATGAAGATTTATATATGGGAAGTCTAGTTTCAGTCATCGGAATGGTTTCAGGGGTTATCGGTATTGTACCAGGACCACTGAAAGGTGTCCGGGGGTCCACCGGGTGGGGCCACCTGCTCCGGTGGGCCAAGTGGGCTGAACAAGGGAGGGAACCAGCCCTTGGTGGTCTGGTGCACCCCAAGGGGCCCTATGCGCCTAGGGTTAGAAACCCTAGGGGGTGGAGCGCCTCCCACCTGACTTGGGGGGCAAGCCCCCCCCCCCTTGGCTGCCCCCTCCCCTTGTAGATGGGATCTGGGGGGGCGGCCCCCTCTCCCCTTCCCCTATAAATAGTGGGGAGTGGGAGGGCTGCCATACCCTTCCCCTGGCGCAGCCCCTCCCCCTCTCCAACACCTCCTCCTCCGTTGTGCTTCGCGAAGCCCTGCCGGAGAACTGCAAGCTCCACCACCACGCCGTTGTGTTGCCGAAGCTCTCCGTCAACTTCTCCTCTCCCCTTGCTGGATCAAGAAGGAGGAGACGTCCCCGGGCTGTACGTGTGTTGAACACGGAGGCGTCGTCCGTTCGGCGCTGGATCAGATCTTCCGTGATTTGAATCGCCGCGAGTACGACTCCATCATCCGCGTTCCTTGTAACGCTTCCTCTTATCTTCAAGGGTATGAAGATGCACTCCCTCTATCTCGTTGTTAGCATCTCCTAGATTGATCTTGGTGACACATAGGGAAATTTTGAATTATTACTACGTTCCCCAACAATTCGAACACCGGAATGGTTCGGGTCATTTTGGATAAGTTTCGGAGTACCAGGGGTTACCGGAACCCCCTCCCCCCGGGAAGTTATTAGGGCTCATGGGCCTAGTAGTGGAAGAGAGAAGGCAGGCCCAGAGGTGGCGCACGCCCCCCTTGCCCAAACCGAATTGGACTAGGGCTAGGGGGCCGGGCCCCCCTTTCCTTCTCTTGTTCCTCTCCTTCCTTCTTCTCCTACTTGGACTAGGAAAGGGGGAAACCTACTCCTACTAGGAGTAGGAATCCCCCCTTTGGGCGCGCCCCTTGAGACTGGTGATACATCTCCAACGTATCTATAATTTTTGATTATTCCATGCTATTATATTATCTGTTTTGGATGTTAATGGGCTTTATTTTAAACTTTTATATTATTTTTGGGACTAACCTATTAACCGGATGCCCATCCCAAATTGCTGTTTTTTGCCTATTTCAGTGTTTCGTAGAAAAGGAATATCAAACGGAGTCCAAATGGAATGAAACCTTCGGGAAAGTGATTTTTGGAACAAACGTGATCCAGAGGACTTGGAGTGGACATCAAGCAATCAACGAGGTGGCCACGAGGAAGGGGGGCGCGCCTACCCCCCTAGGCGCGCCCTCCCCCCTTGTGGGCCCCTCGTAGCTCCACCGACCTACTTCTTCCTCCTATATATGTTCACATATCCCGCAAACATCTGGGAGCACCATGAAACCCTATTTCCACCGCCGCAACCTTCTGTACCCAAGAGATCCCATCTTGGGGCCTTTTCCGGAGCTCCGCCGGAGGGGGCATTGATCACAGAGGGCCTCTACATCAACTCCATGGCCCCTCCGATGATGTGTGAGTAGTTTACTTCAGACCTTCGGGTCCATAGCTAGTAGCTAGATGGCTTTCTTCTCTCTCTTTGGATCTCAATACAAAGTTCTCCTCGATTGCCTTGGAGATCTATTCGATGTAATCCTCTTTTGCGGTGTGTTTGTCGAGATGCGATGAATTGTGGGTTTATGATCAAGTTTATCTATGAACAATATTTGAATCTTCTTTGAATTCTTTTATGTATGATTAGTTTATCTTTGCAAGTCTCTTCGAATTATCAGTTTGGTTTGGCCTACTAGATTGATCTTTCTTGCAATGGGAGAAGTGCTTAGCTTTGGGTTCAATCTTGTGGTGCTTGATCCCAGTGACAGAAAGGGAATGACACGTGTTGTATTGTTGCCATCGAGAATAAAAAGATGGGGTTTACATCATATTGTATGAGTTTATCCCTCTACATCATGTCATCTTGCTTAAGGAGTTACTCTGTTCTTATGAACTTAAAACTCTAGATGCATGCTGGATAGCGGTCGATGTGTGGAGTAATAGTAGTAGATGCAGGCAGGAGTCAGTCTACTTGTCACGGACGTGATGCCTATATACATGATCATGCCTAGATATTCTCATAATTATTCGCTTTTCTATCAATTGCTCGATAGTAATTTGTTCACCCACCGTAATACTTATGCTATCTTGAGATTAACCACTAGTGAAACCTATGGCCCCCGGGTCTATTTTCCATCATACAAGTTTCCAATCTATTTTATTTTGCAATCTTTACTTTCAATCTATATTATAAAAATACCAAAAATATTTATCTTATTATTATCATCTCTATCAGATCTCACTCTTGCAAGTGGCCGTGAAGGGATTGACAACCTCTTTATCGCGTTGGTTGCGAGGTTCTTATTTGTTTGTGTAGGTACGAGGTGACTCGTGCATGGTCTCCTACTGGATTGATACCTTGGTTCTCAAAAACTGAGGGAAATACTTACGCTGCTTTACTGCACCACCATTTCCTCTTCAAGGGAAAACCAACGCAATGCTCAAGAGGTAGCAGCCGGCCCTCCTCCTCCTCCCCTCCTTTATATACGGGGGAGGGGTGTCGGTGTCAAAACCGGCGGATCTCAGGTAGGGGGTCCCGAACTATGCGTCTAAGGTCGATGGTAATAGGAGACAGGGGACATGATGTTTACGCAGGTTCGGGCCCTCTCTATGTAGGTAATACCCTACTTCCTGCTTGATTGATCTTGATGAATATGAGTATTACAAGAGTTGATCTACCACGAGATCGAGATGGCTAAACCCTAAAAGCCTAGCCTGTATGACTATGGTAATGATTGTCCTTTTCTCCGGACTAAGTCCTCCGGTTTATATAGACACCAGGAGGATCTAGGGTTACACAAGGTTGGTTACAAAGAAAGGAATCTACTTATTTGATCGCCAAGCTTGCCTTCCATGCCAAGGAGAGTCCCCTCCGGACACGGGTACAGTCTTCGATCTTCGTATCTTCACAGCCCATCAGTCCGGCCCATAGCTAACAGCCCAGACGCCCGAGGACCCCTTAGTCCATGAATCCCTCAAGGGGGGCACCCCGTAGACACACAAGTTCATCTTTAGCCATGTGCGGTGCCCCCCTCCATAGTTTTCCACCTCGGTCATATTGTCGTAGTGCTTAGGCGAAGCCCTGCATCGGTAAACTTCATCATCACCGTCAACACGCCATCATGCTGACGGAACTCACCCTCGGCCTCAGCTGGATCAAGAGTACGAGGGACTTCACCGAGATGAATGTGTGCAGATCGCGGAGGTGTCGTGCGTTCGGTACTTGATCGGTTGGATCGTGAAGACGTTCGACTACATCAACCGCGTTACTAAACGATTCTGCTTTCGGTCTATCAGGGTACGTAGACACACTCTCCCCTCTTGTTGCTATGCGTCTCCTAGATAGATCTTGCGTGATCGTAGGAAATTTTTGAAATACTGCGTTCCCCAACAGTGGCATCCGAGCCAGGTCTATGCGTAGATATTATATGCACGAGTAGAACACAAAGAGTTGTGGGTGATAATAGTCATACTGCTTACCAGCATGTCGTACTTTGATTCAGCGGTATTGTTGAATGAAGCGGCCTAGACCGACATTACATGACCGCGTTCATGAGACTGGTTCTACCGACATGCTTCGCACACAGGTGGCTAGTGGGTGTCTGTTGCTCCAGCTTTAGTTGAATCGAGTGTAACTATGCCCGGTCCTTGTTGAATGTTAAAACAACACACTTGATGAAAAATCATTGTGGTTTTGATGCGTAGGTAAGAATGGTTCTTGCTAGAAGCCTGTAGCAGCCACGTAAAATTTGCAACAACAAATTAGAGGACCCCTAACTTGTTTTTGCAGGGCATGTTATGATGTGATATGGTCAAGATGTGATTATATGAATTGTTGTATGAGATGGTCATGTTTTTTAACATTTATCAGCAACTGGCAGGAGCCATATGGTTGTCACTTTATTGTATGAAATGCAATCACCATGTAATTGCTTTACTTTATCACTAAGTGGTAGCGATAGTCGTAGAAGCAATAGCTGGCGAGATGACAACGATGCTACAATGGAGATCAAGGTGTCAAGCCAGTGATGATGGTGATAGTGACGGTGCTTTGGAGATGGAGATCAAAGGCCCAAGATGATGATGGCCATATCATATCACTTATATTGATTGCATGTGATGTTTATCCTTTATGCATCATATTTTGCTTAGTACGGCGGTACCATTCTAAGATAATCTCTCACTAAATTTGAAGGTATAAGTGTTCTCCCTGAGTATGCACCATTGCTATAGTTCGTCGTGCCGAGACACCACATGATGATCGGGTGTGATAAGCTCTACATTCACATATAACGGGTGCAAGCCAGTTTTGCACAAGCAGAATACTCAGGTTAAACTTGACAAGCCTAGCATGTGCAGATATGGCCTCGGAACACTAAGACCGAAAGGTCGAGCGTGAATCATATAGTAGATATGATCAACATACTGATGTTCACCATTGAAAACTACTCCATCTCACGTGATGATCAGACATGGTTTAGTTGACATGGATCACGTGATCACTTAGATGATTAGAGGGATGTCTATCTAAGTGGGAGTTCTTAAGTAATATGATTAATTGAACTTTAATTTATCATGAACTTAGTACCTGATAGTATTTTGCATGTCTATGTTGTTGTAGATAAATGGCCCGTGCTACTGTTCCATTGAATTTTAATGTGTTCTTAGAGAAAGCTAAGTTGAAAGATGATGGTAGCAACTACACAGACTGGGTCCGTAACTTGAGGATTATCCTCATTGCTGCACAGAAGAATTACGTCCTAGCAGCATCGCTAGGTGCTAGGCCTCCTACAGATGCTGATGATGACGTTAAGAACGTCTGGAAGAGTAAAGCTGATGACTACTCGATAGTTCAGTGTGCCATGCTTTACGGCTTAGAATCGGGACTTCAATGATGTTTTGAACGCCATGGAGCATATGAGATGTTCCAGGAGTTGAAGTTAATATTTCAAGCAAATGCCCGAATTGAGAGATATGAAGTCTCCAATAAGTTCTATAGCTGCAAGATGGACGAGAATAGTTCTGTCAGTGAACATATACTTAGAATGTCTGGGTACCACAACCACTTGACTCAACTGGGAGTTAATCTTCCTGATGACAGTTGCTACCTCTTGAGCACTGTGTTGGTTTTCCCCGAAGAGGAAGGGACGATGCAGCAAAGTAGCGTAAGTATTTCCCTCAGTTTTTGAGAACCAAGGTATCAATCTAGTAGGAGGCTACGCGCGAGTCCCTCACACCTGCACAAAACAAATAAATCCTCGCAACCAACGCGATAAGGGGTTGTCAATCCCTACACGGCCACTTATGAGAGTGAGATCTGATAGATATGATGAGATAATATTTTTGATATTTTGTGATAAAGATGCAAAGTAAAAATAAAAGCAAAGTAAAAAAGCAAAGGAAATAACTAAGTATTAGGAGATTAATATGATGAAGATAGACCTGGGGGCCATAGATTTCACTAGTGGCTTCTCTCGAGAGCATAAGTATTCTATGGTGGGTGAACAAATTACTGTTGAGCAATTGACAGAATTGAGCATAGTTATGAGAATATCTAGGTATGATCATGTATATAGGCATCACGCCTGAGACAAGTAGACCGACTCCTGCCTGCATCTACTACTATTACTCCACTCATCAACCGCTATCCAGCATGCATCTAGAGTATTAAGTTAATGAAAACAGAGTAACGCCTTAAGCAAGATGACATGATGTAGAGGGATAAACTCATGCAATATGATGAAAACCCCATCTTGTTATCCTTGATGGCAACAATATAATATGTGCCTTGCTGCCCCTACTGTCACTGGGAAAGGACACCGCAAGATTGAACCCAAAGCTAAGCACTTCTCCTATTGCAAGAAAGATTAATCTAGTAGGCCAAACCAAACTGATAATTCGAAGAGACTTGCAAAGATAACCAACCATACATAAAAGAATTTAGAGAAGATTCAAATATTGTTCATAGATAGACTTGATCATAAACCCACAATTCATCGGTCTCAACAAACACACCGCAAAAAGAAGATTACATCGAATAGATCTCCAAAGAGAGGGGGAGAACATTGTATTGAGATCCAAAAAGAGAGAAGAAGTCATCTAGATACTAACTATGGACCCATAGGTCGAGGTGAACAACTCGCACTTCATCGGAGGGGCTATAGTGTTGATGTAGAAGCCCTCCGTGATCGATGCCCCCTCTGGCGGAGCTCCGGAACAGGCCCCAAGATGGGATCTCATGGATACAGAAAGTAGCGACAGTGGAATTAGGGTTTGGCTCTGTATCTGATCGTTTGGGGGTACGTAGGTATATATAGGAGGAAGGAGTACGTCGGTGGAGCAACAGGGGGCCCACGAAGGTGGAGGGCGCGCCTGGGGGGTAGGCGCGCCCCCTACCTCATGGCCTCCTTTTTGTGTCTTGACGTAGGGTCCAAGTCTCCTGAGTCTTGTACGTTGAGAAAATTATGTTCCCGAAGGTTTCATTCCGTTTGGACTCCGTTTGATATTCTTTTTCTTCGAAACCCTAAAACAGGCAAAAACAACAATTCTGGGTTGGGCCTCCGGTTAATAGGTTAGTCCCCAAAATAATATAAGAGTGAATAATAAAGCCCAATAATGTCCAAAACAGTAGATAATATAGCATGGAGCAATCAAAAATTATAGATACATTGGAGATGTATCAACAGTGTCATTGACAGAGTTCTTCAATCACTGTCAACAAGCTACAAAAGCTTCGTGATGAACTATAATATGCAAGGGATGGATAAGACAATTCCCAAGCTCTTCGCAATGCTAAAAGTTGCGGAGGTAGAAATCAAGAAGGAGCATCAAGTGTAGATGGTTAATAAGACCACTAGTTTTAAGAAAAAGGGCAAAGGAAATAAGGGGAACTTTAAGAAGAACGGCAAGCAAGTTGCTGCTCAAGTGAAGAAGCCCAAGTCTGGACCTAAGCCTGAGACTGAGTGCTTCTACTGCTAAGGGACTGGTCACTGGAAGCGGAACTGTCCCAAATATTTGGCGGATAAGAAGGATGGCAAAGTGAAAGGTATATTTGATATACATGTTATTGATGTGTACCTTACTAATGTTCATAGTAACTCGTAGTAGCGCCTGGGTATTTGATATTGGTTCTGTTGCTCATATTTGCAACTCTAAATAGGGGCTACAGATTAAGCGAAGATTGGCTAAGGACGAGGTGACGATGCGCGTGGGAAATGGTTCCAAAGTTGATGTGATCGCGGTCGGCGCGCTACCTCTACATCTACCTTCGGGATTAGTATTAGACCTAAATAATTGTTATTTGGTGCCAGCGTTAAGCATGAACGTTATATATAGATCTTGTTTGATGCGAGACAGTTATTCATTTAAATCAGTGAATAATGGTTGTTCTATTTATATGAGTAATATCTTTTATGGTCATGCACCCTTGATGAGTAATCTATTTTTATTGAATCTCGATAGTAGTGATACACATATTCATAGTATTGAAGCCAAAAGATATAAGTTTAATAATGATAGTGCAACTTATTTGTGGCGCTGCTGTTTAGGTCATATTGGTGTAAAGCGCATGAAGAAACTCCATGCCGATGGGCTTTGGAATCACTTGATGCTTGCGAACCATGCCTCATGGGCAAGATGACTAAGACTCCGTTCTCCGGAACAATGGAACGAGCAACAGACTTATTGGAAATAATACATACTGATGTATGTGGTCCAATGAGTGTTGATGCTGATGGAGGGTATTGTTATTTTCTGACCTTCATAGATGATTTAAGCATATATGGGTATGTCTACTTGATGAAACATAAGTCTGAAACATTTGAAAAGTTTAAAGAATTTTAGAGTGAAGTGGAAAATCATCGTAACTAGAAAATTAAGTTTCTATGATCTGATCATGGAGGTGAATATTTGAGTTATGAGTTTGGTCTTCATTTGAAACAATGTCGAATAGTTTCGCAACTCACGCCACCTGGAACACCACAATGTAATGATGTGTCCGAATATCGTAACCACACTTTATTAGATATGGTGTGATCTATGATGTCTCTTACTGATTTACCGTTATCATTTTGGGGTTATGCTTTAGAGACGGTTGCATTCACGTTAAATAGGGCACCATCAAAATCCGTTGAGACGGCACCATATGAACTGTGGTTTGGCAAGAAACCCAAGTTGTCGTTTCTTAAAGTTTGGGGCTGCGATGCTTATGTGAAAAAGCTTCAAACTGATAAGCTTGAACCCAAAATGTGTCTTCATAGGATACCCAAAGGAAACTGTTGGGTACACCTTTTATCACAGATCTAAAGGCAAGATATTCATTGCTAAGAATGAATCATTTCTAAAGAAGGAGTTTCTCTCGAAAGAAGTGAGTGGGAGGAAATTAGAACTTGATGAGGTGTGACGCCCGGATACTTAAGTTACAGTGAACCTCTACTAATGACGCCACGTCACCTTAATTACCATTGCTAATCTCGCGTTAGATTGAAACCGATTCAAACCCAAATTAAAAAATCAGGCAAACAACAAAAGTTTTCAAACAATGAAACTAAAATGTTCGTGTCGTGCCAGAAAATGCATAGGTGATTGTGATAGTGAAACCAAACTTTTATGAAATGCTTAACTGCACTAAAATGATTTAAATAGTAGCAAACCTAATTATTTCAATGCCTTTATTAATTAATAAAATATCAAACTAAATTATTTGGGGACTAGACTTTTTGTGATAGTGGACTAAATTGAAATACTAGATTAGATGCCTAGTATATATTTTACAAAAACTAAAACAATAGGAAACAAAGATAAAACAGAATAAAAGAAAAATAAGAAGGAAAAAACAAAACTAACAAAAAGAAAAGGAAATGAGAAGACCCTCCCAGCTCCCCATGGGCCTCGGCCCATCCCACACGGCCCAATCGGCCCACCCCATGCTGCCCCCTGGCCTATTAGGCCACCCCACACACCCGAACCCTAACCACCAGACCCCCTCCACTTCCCCGCACGCACCCACGCTCCTCTCCTCCCCCCCGATTTGGGATCTGGATCGGGCCACGCCCCGACCCCGCCGCTCGCCCCGACACCGCACCCGCCTGGCGTCTCCGACCACCCGCTGCCGTCGCCTCACCTCCTCGCCCCTCCTTCGCACCGCGAGACGCCGCCCGAGGCCTCTACCTCGCCACGCCGTCGCCAAACGCTGCCACCTCGTCGTGCCGTCGCCAGACCTCGACACCTTCGCCAGCTCGCCGGACTGCCGCCTCCTCGTCCCCTCCACGCCAGCCGCCCCGAACTTCGCCGACCGAACCCCTGCACCGGGGGTATGACCCCATCTCCCCTACCCCTTTCCCTAGGTCGTCCGCACCGGTGCCGTCCCGTACTGCTGTCGTCGTGCTTCCGGCCTCGCCGCGCCTACGCGCCATGCGCGCGCGAGCTCGCGCCTGCTCGCGCCTCGCCCCACGGCCATCTCCGCCTTCACCCCACCGCTTCTAGCGCCCGCCTCCGCTCGCCGTGGCTGCCGGCCGCGCCCTCGCCCCACTACGCGCTGGCCTTCGCCGGATCCGCGCGTCCGCCCCCTGGCCACACACCACTGCTGCGCACGGACATCCGCGCTTGGCCGTGCCCCGACTCGCCGGCGCGCGCCCACGCCCCACCGCATGCCCCTGCTCCCCTCGCCCGGCCTCAGTCGCCGCTGCCGGCCAGTCGCCCCGGTCGCTGTTGCGCTTGCCGCAGTCGCCGGCGTCCCAACGCCATTCACTGGCGTAGACAGGCGCCCAAACGGGCGGATGCCCACAGCGCCGAACCGCTCGGGCTGTGCCCCACACCCCACGCCCATTAACCCTGTTGGCCCGCTGGCCCTATGACAAGTGGGGCCTCAAGCCCCTAGAACGTTTATAAAAAAAGAATTTAAAAAATTATATAAAATAATAATAATAATATAATTAATTAATTAATTACAGAAATAATTAACTTAATTAATTTTGGTTAATTAAACTAAACAAATAATTAAACTAATTAAACATTAGTTATCTAAATAACCTGGTTAGTTAATTAGCTAATTAGTTAGTATGACAGTGGGTCCCACCCCTAATTAATTTTGATTAGATTAATTAAACTGTTTAAAAATAATGTGTCACTGACCAGTGGGACCCACTGGTCAGGTTGACCAGTCAACTCTGTTGACTGCTGATGTCAGCATGACATCATGCTGATGTCATTAGTTCATTTTCGAATTAATTTAAATAATTAATTAAATTCCAAAAATTAATAAAATCTTTAGAAAATCATATCTTTTAATCTGTAACTCGGATTAAAATATTTTCAACATGAAAGTTGCTCAGAACAACGAGACGAATCCGGATACGCAGCCCGTTCGTCCGCCACACATCCCTAGCATAGCAAACACGCAACTTTCCCCCTCCAGTTCATCTGTCCAAAAACGCGAAACACCGGGAATACTTTCCCGGATGTTTCCCCCTTCACCGGTACCACCTCGTACCGCGTTAGGGCACACCTAGCATCACGCTTTGTCATGTCATGCATCGTCATGCTTTTGTTTGCATTATATTTATTATTTCTTCCCCCTCTTCTCTCGCTAGACCCCGAGACCGACGCCGCTGCTACCCAGTACGACTACGGTGTTGACGACCCCTCTCTCTTGCCAGAGCAACCAGGCAAGCCCCCCTTGATCACTAGATATCGCCTACTCTCCTCTATACTGCTTGCATTAGAGTAGTGTAGCATGTTACTGCTTTCTGTTAATCCTATCCTGTTGCATAGCCTGTCCTTGCTACTACTGTTGTTACCTTTACCTGCAATCCTAATGCATAGTATAGGATGCTAGTTTATCATCAATGGCCATACATTCTTGTCCGTCTGCCATGCTATAATATCGGGCCGTGATCACTCGGGAGTTGATCACGGGTATATACCTATACATAATATATGATACTTGTGGTGACTAAAGACGGGTCGGCTCGTAGGAGTACCCCACGAGTGATTCACGGATTGGGTCCGAAAGGACGTTTGTCCCGACGGCCCTCTGAGTGGATCATTGTGGCGAAGCGACAGGGTAGGTTGAGACCACCTAGGAGAGAGGTGGGCCTGACCTTGGTCGGCGTTCACGGTTATTTCAAGATAACACGTTTAACGAGATCTTGGTATTTGATCTGAGTCTAGCTACTGGCCTATACGCACTAACCATCAACGCGGGGACAGTTATGGGCACTCGACATCGTGGTATCAGCCGAAGCCTTCGTGACGTCAGCGACTGAGCGGCGCACGCCGGATTGGACCGGAACGCCTGCTAGTCTAGGTCTGCTTCCGGCCGCGTTCCCAACGTGCAGGTGTGCAAAGGGCCATGGGCCCAGACCCCTGCGCCATAGGATTTAGACCGGCGTGCTGACCTCTCTGTTGTGCCTAGGTAGGGCTGCGACGTGTTGATCTTCCAAGGCCGGGCATGACCCAGGAAAGTGTGTCCGGCCAAATGGGATCGAGCGTGTTGGGTTATGTGGTGCACCCCTGCAGGGAAGTTAATCTATTTGAATAGCCGTGATCTTTGGTAACAGACGACTTGGAGTTGTACCTTGACCTTATGACAACTAGAACCGGATACTTAATAAAACGCACCCTTCCAAGTGCCAGATACAACCGGTGGTCGCTCTCTCACAGGGCGACGAGGGGAGGATCATCGGTTAGGATTATGCTATGTGATGCTACTTGGTGAACTTACCATCTACTCTCTTCTCCTGCTGCAAGATGGAGGTTACCAGAAGCGTAGTCTTCCATAGGACTAGCTATCCCCCTCTTATTCCGGCATTCTGCAGTTCAGTCCACATATGATAGCCTTTTCCATTTGATATCAATGCATACATATGTAGTGTAGCTCCTTGCTTGCGAGTACTTTGGATGATTACTCACGGTTGCTTTGCTCCCCCTTTTCCCCCTTTCTATACTCGATTGCTGCGACCAGACGTTGGAGCCCAGGAGCCAGACGCCACCATTGATGACGACTACTACTACGCGGGAGGTGCCTACTACTACGTGCAGCCCGCTGACGACGACCAGGAGTAGTTTAGGTGGATCCCAGGCAGGAGGCCTGCGCCTCTTTCGATCTGTATCTCAGTTTATGCTAGCCTTCTTAAGGCAATCTTGTTTAACTTATGTCTGTACTCAGATATTGTTGCTTCCGCTGACTCGTCTATGATCGAGCTCTTGTATTCGAGCCCTCGAGGCCCCTGGCTTGTAATATGATGCTTGTATGACTTATTTTATTTGTAGAGTTGTGTTGTGATATCTTCCCGTGAGTCCCTGATCTTGATCGTACACGTTTGCGTGTATGATTAGTGTACGGTCAAAACGGGGGCGTCACAAGTTGGTATCAGAGCCGACTGCCTGTAGGAATCCCCCTTCCACGCTCCTTGGCCGAAGTTGAGTCTACACATTACAAAAAACTTTTACTAACATGGTTGTGTGCCTTACAGGCCCACGTCGCCATCTGGGTGGTATTAGGATCTTTTACTCCTCGATCCTTACCCTAGGACTCTGATCTCTCTTCTATTCGGGTTAAATGATTTTGCTAAAATCTAACTCTAGGTTCTCATTACCACTTCCTGCCGGAGAACCCTTTCATTACGGATGGTCGACTGCTTCAACAGAAGATTCTGACAATACTCTCCGATATTTTCTCAAGACCTTGTGCCCGTTGCTTTTGCAATTCCCTACCACCAGAAAATCCCTATGGATAAATACTTACACCTGTCGTTCTTACTTTTATTCCCAATTGGTCTTGTTATTACAAGATACCCCGTAATACTCGTCGTTGTTTTGATAATTCTTTGGGCTTACTGCCTTGTTGTTCTTTGTCACCTGAATACCCCTACGGATAATTCTCGCACTTATCGAGTATCCGCTCATCCCTCAGTTGTTCATGTGTTTCACAATGGTCATCGAAATACTATTCGATCCTCCAAAAATCCTTAGTAGCTTATTGCTCTGCAATACTTGTCTGCTTGCATGATGGATGCTTTCCATATGTCTGGCAATATTCGTTAGTATCCTTAGGCACCGTCATTTTGATCTGATTCAACATGAGTGCGAATGCACGCAGTCATCAGTTGATCCTTTTAAATTATCTTTCCGGCTCAGACGTCATTTTAAACATGAGCTGGTTCTCAACAGATCCAATTGCCGTTGATTGTACCCCTAAGGCTATTCAACTTATCCATCCCTAATCAGAACATCGCTTCTGATCCCTTGATTTGAAAATCATAATTCCTTTGCATTTGAGCTTTGGATTAGTTAGTTGTTTCCATAATCCAATGCCTTTGCATTGTTACTTCCTCTGGTTGTGTGCCGATGCTCACGCCAGCTCTGTTATGGACCGGCAGATCCTTTAATGGATTTTATCCGGTAGCGTCCTTCATATTCAATAACCTTGTGAGCCTTCCCTTGGATACATAATGCCTTTGGTAAATTGTATCATGTACTTTCTCAACCTTGCTCTACTTTTGAGCTTGTGATATTTACCCTTGAAACTTGTGGTATATGTTTCTAAGAAGCCCCTATGGGTTGAACATATGCCTTCTCTAAACTGTGTGAACTCGAAAGTTTTCACAAGTCATACACTTCTGGTATTTTGCCAGATGAAATTTCAACACTACATCTTCTTCAAAAGTGAGAAGTGAATGAAAGGTTATGCATTGGAGAAGTGGGAGTCGACCTTGAACTTTGTGTTCATGCCCAAGGACACGATGTAGATCTTATCGTTAAAGCTTCTCTTAAATTAAATTATTCCTTTGGTATAAGTTCATCTTATATCTGGGATCTGGCCTTTTGCAATCGTGGTTCCGACCATGTTCTCCTTTAAATACCATTTCGCGTGCAAGTTTAAGCGCTTGTCTTCTGTAGAGCAATACCCCAGTCTAACCTCTACTTTGATCTGTCATCGAGTATTACCCCCTCTGGTATCTCGAGATTATCACGGAACTGCATAACTTCTTATGAGTTCTTCTTCAAGTATTATTTGACTTTCGCTGCATCATCATTTGACTTGATGTCATCGCCAACCGATTACATCTTCATGAAATCTCTCGACAAATGAGTCGTGGTCATCATCAGCATCCTAAGCTCTTCCAAGTTATATATCGAATTCTTGATGAGAAATACCATCCTCGCCCCTCAATGGTTTGTGTTATGATCGACCACTTTATTGCCTTCCGTTCAACACAAACTTATTCGTGTTTCGTGTTATATCTTGAGATCCTTGCTATCCAGCATTTGTTCTTCTTTACCTTGGAATACTACCACCTTTTATGTCAAGAATGTCGTGGTAATTTTACCACCTCTTGAGAATTCTTGATATAGTAATATCTCTCGCCTTTTGCGTTCATTTCTTGGTCTCCGTGTTGTTTCTAACTGGAATACCGACAAATGGTTTGTGATGTGTAAATTCTAAACTTCTAGCAACCCTTTGCTTTGAAGTTATTGGTCTACAGTTTCATTCTAAGTCTATTGCTTATTGAATCATCATTCGAACATTGATCGTGCTATCTAGTCCAGATTCCTGGGTGCACCCTTTTATCATTGTACAGTTGTGTATGTTTCCCTCGAGCATACATCATTATATCATTTGATCCGACAAATGATATTTCCTTGTTCACATAATTGTGGAAATCAATCCTTTGGAAATCTCGATGATTTGTTGCTGAGCCTATCAGCCACCTCCTCATCCTCTCCTTGGTTTACTGAAGAACTCTTGTTTCAGAGCTCACTTCCATAGATCATTTCTGAGAATCTCACAATGTCATTTCGTCAAATCGTGTTGCACCTTTTCTTCTCAGGCATCCTGAGTCTAAAGTATCCTGACACCAATTAGATATGGATCCCAGTCAGATATGATGGTTGGGACTCATTTTCCAAGAGTTATAACGTTGGTCTTTATATGACCCGGTAAGGTGATGTCATGCCTAGCACACCTGGCTGGAGGGCCTATTGTTATAGTTCTTCCTTTTAGCAAGATTATCCATTCTTCCATGAGGAAATTGTAAGGCTTATTCTACAAGTTGTTCCTGATGGATCCTTCGTGTATCCGAAGTGTAATCTTTGCTTGACGGCCATGTCAATGCTATCTCGAAGCATGTCTATGGTATTCCGATTTTCAACAAGAACATTGAATGCTAATGCTAAATGTTTCCTGCTCAATTATCCAAACACCGTTGTATGGGTAATATCATGAGCTTCCTCCCCCTTACTTAAGTGGTTTTCTATCTTCTATCCGGTCTTGGATATCATACTCTGCTTGTTCTTGGGAAGGATATACCCCTGAAATATGTGTTTAAACACATTTTCCTTCCCATTGATCTATTTAATCTAATAATCACATTTTCCTTTCCATTGTTCTGTTTAACCTTCTTGAGGTTTAAATGATCTAAGCAGTAATATTTCACTGCTTTTATAAGCACCTCAGTGTACAACTCTGTCAGTAAGACCCTGTTACTATTGTTGTTGACATTCTGGTAACCACCGATGGACGAGAAGTTTGCCTATTGGTCCGCCTTGTTCAACGAGCAGGAAAATGTTTCTCATCGTCCCTCGCCCTTGGTACCAATGTTGTTGCCAACATAACTAACAGGCTATCCTCTGTCATGCCTTGCTACCATGACCATGCAATATGTCGACGTCCTTCCTACTTTTGGACCACATGGTGGGCCCATAACCCACAGTTCCACAGGATCGAAACCCGACTCTCCTGCACCCCCTGTTCCCAAGGTTGTTCCTCGCGTGTGGCCTCGTATGTAATTCACGAGCCACCTTCCGAGGGATCATCAAATCTGTTACCGGACGCAATACTTATTATCGATTGCTTTGAGCCCCTTTCACGCCTGTTTCAGGCATCGAAAGGTTGCCTGCTCGCTCGAAACTTCCCATGAAACCTCATTACTTTGCTCTCGATATTTTCTTAAGTTTCAATTCGAGAGTTACTTTCTACCACCTTCCCCGATGTTATCGACCAGATAGTCGACCTTGTAGAGGTTCGTTCTCCCGGAATAACCCCCTTATTCTTTCGTAAGTACGATGGAACCCCCAAAGAAAGGATGTCGACTTCATATTGATGACCTGAAGCAGAAAAATGAAGACATCAATATAATGGATCGACCAATTCGAGAGGAGCAACCAGGACTGAGAAGATTCGTTAGAATTTCGTAACCAAACTTTTCCCCCTTAGACCCCTCTTAAATCTCGGGATGAGATTTCTTGTAGTGGAGGAGAATTGTGATGCCCGGATACTTAAGCTACAGTGAACCTCTACTAATGACGCCATGTCACCTCAATTACCGTTGCTGATCTCGCGTTAGATTGAAACCGATTCGAATCCAAATTAAAAAATCAGGCAAACAACAAAAGTTTTCAAACAATGAAACTAAAATGTTCGTGTCGTGCCAGAAAATGCATAGGTGATTGTGGTGGTGAAACCAAACTTTTATGAAATGCTTAACTGCACTAAAATGATTTAAATAGTACCAAACCTAATTATTTCAATGCCTTTACTAATTAATAAAATATCAAACTAAAGTATTTGGGGACTAGACTTTTTGTGACAATGGACTAAATTGAAATACTAGATTAGATGCCTAGTATATATTTTACAAAAACTAAAACAATAGGAAACAGAGATAAAACAGAATAAAAGAAAAATAAGAAGGGAAAAACAAAACTAACAAAAAGAAAAGGAAATGAGAAGACCCCCCCAGCTCCCCATGGGCCTCGGCCCATCCCACACGGCCAAACCGGCCCACCCCATGCTGCCCCCTGGCCTATTAGGCCACCCCACACACCCGAACCCTAACCACCAGACCCCCTCCACTTCCCCACACGCACCCACGCTCCTCTCCTTCCTCCCGATTTGGGATCTGGATCAGGCCACGTCCTGACCCCGCCGCTCGCCCTGACACCGCACCCGTCCGGCGCCTCCGACCACCAGCTGCCGTCGCCTCGCCTCCTCGCACCTCCTTCGCACCACGAGACGCCGCCCGAGGCCTCTACCTCACCACGCCATCGCCGAACGCTGCCACCTCGTCGTGCCGTCGCCGGACCTCGACACCTTCGCCAGCTCGCCGGACTGCCGCCTCCTCATCCCCTCCACGCCGGCCGCCCCGAACATCGCTGACCGAACCCCTGCACTGGGGGTATGACCCCATCTCCCCTACCCCTTTCCCTAGGTCGTCTGCGCCGGTGCCGCCCCGTACTGCTGCCGTCGTGCTCCCGGCCTCGCCGCGCCTACGCGCCACGCGCGCGCGTGAGCCCGCGCCCGCTCGTGCCTCGCCCTGCGGCCATCTCCGCCTTCACCCCACCACTTCTAGTGCCCGCCTCCGCTCGCCGTGGCTGCCGGCCGCGCCCTCGCCCCACTACGCGCTGACCTTCGCCGGATCCGCGC
>NC_041380.1:299696352-299743893 GCF_002162155.2 Triticum dicoccoides
CCGCTGATGCGCGCGCACATCCGCACTTGGCCGCGCCCCGGCTCGCCGGCACACGCCCACGCCCCACCGCACGCCCCTGCTCCCCTCGCCCGGCCTCAGTCGCCGCTGCCGGGCAGTCGCCCCGCTCGCTGTTGCGCTTGCCGCAGTTGCCGGCGTCCCGGCGCCATTCACTGGCGTAGACAGGCGCCCAAACGGGCGGATGCCTGCAGCACCCGAACCGCTCGGGCTGTGCCCCACACCCCGCGCCCTTTAACCCTGTTGGCCCGCTGGCCCTATGACAAGTGGGGCCTCAAGCCCCCAGAACGTTTATAAAAAAAGAATTAAAAAATTATATAAATAATAATAATAATATAATTAATTAATTAATTATAGAAGTAATTAACTTAATTAATTTTGATTAATTAAACTAAACAAATAATTAAACTAATTAAACATTAGTTATCTAATTAACCTGGTTAGTTAATTAGCTAATTAATTATTATGACAGTGGGGCCCACCCCTAATTAATTTTGATTACATTAATTAAACTGTTTAAAAATAATGTGTCACTGACCAGTGGGACCCACTGGTCAGGTTGACCAGTCAACTCTGTTGAGTGCTGATGCTAGCATGACATCATGCTGATGTCATTAGTTCATTTTTGAATTAATTTAAATAATTAATTAAATTCCAGAAATTAATAAAATCTTTAGAAAATCATAGCTTTTAATTCGTAACTCAGATTAAAATATTTTCAACATGAAAGTTGCTCAGAACAACTAGACGAATCCGGATACGCAACACGTTCGTCCGCCACGCATCCCTAGCATAGCAAATACGCAACTTTCCCCCTCCGGTTCATCTGTCCAAAAACACGAAACACCGGGAATACTTTCCCGGATGTTTCCCCCTTCACCGGTATCACCTCATATCGCGTTAGGGCACACCTAGCATCATGCTTTGTCATGTCATGCATCGTCATGCTTTTGTTTGCATTATATTTATTGTTTCTTCCCCTCTTCTCTCGCTAGACCCCGAGACCGACGCCGCTGCTACCCAGTACGACTACGGTGTTGACGACCCCTCTCTCTTGCCAGGGCAACCAGGCAAGCCCCTCCCCCTTGATCACCAGATATCGCCTACTCTCCTCTATACTGCTTGCATTAGAGTAGTGTAGCATGTTACTGCTTTCCGTTAATCCTATCATGTTGCATAGCCTGTCCTTGCTACTACTGTTATTACCTTTACCTGCAATCCTAATGCTTAGTATAGGATGCTAGTTTATCATCAATGGCCATACATTCTTGTCCGTCTGCCATGCTATACTATCGGGCCGTGATCACTCGGGAGTTGATCACGGGTATATACCTATACATAATATATGATACTTGTGGTGACTAAAGACGGGTCGGCTTGTAGGAGTACCCGCGAGGGATTCACGGATTGGGTCCGAAAGGACGTTTGTCCCGACGGCCCTCTGAGTGGATCTTTGTGGCGAAGCGACAGGGTAGGTTGAGACCACCTAGGAGAGAGGTGGGTCTGGCCCTGGTCGGCATTCGCGGTTATTTCAAGATAACACGTTTAACGAGATCTTGGTATTTGATCTGAGTCTGGCTACTGGCCTATACGCACTAACCATCTACGCGGGGACAGTTATGGGCACTCGACGTCGTGGTATCAGCCGAAGCCTTCGTGACGTCAGCGACTGAGCGGCGCGTGCCGGATTGGACTGGAACGCCTGCTAGGCTAGGTCTGCTTCCGGCCGCGTTCGCAACATGCAGGTGTGCAAAGGGCGATGGGCCCAGACCCCTGCGCCATAGGATTTAGACCGGCGTGCTGACCTCTCTGTTGTGCCTAGGTAGGGCTGCGACGTGTTGATCTTCCAAGGCCGGGCATGACCCAGGAAAGTGTGTCCGGCCAAATGGGATCGAGCGTGTTGGGTTATGTGGTGCATCCCTGCAGGGAAGTTAATCTATTCGAATAGCCGTGATCTTCGGTAACAGGACGACTTGGAGTTGTACCTTGACCTTATGACAACTAGAACCGGATACTTAATAAAACGCACCCTTCCAAGTGCCAGATACAACTGGTGGTTGCTCTCTCACAGGGCGACGAGGGGAGGATCATCGGTTAGGATTATGCTATGCGATGCTACTTGGTGAACTTACCATCTACTCTCTTCTCCTGTTGCAAGATGGAGATTACCAGAAGCGTAGTCTTCGACAGGATTAGCTATCCCCCTCTTATTCCGGCATTCTGCAGTTCAGTCCACATATGATAGCCTTTTCCATTTGATACCAATGCATACATATGTAGTGTAGCTCCTTGCTTGCGAGTACTTTGGATGAGTACTCACGGTTGCTTTGCTCCCCCTTTTCCCCCTTTCTATACTCGATTGCTGCGACTAGACGTTGGAGCCCAGGAGCCAGACGCCACCGTCGACGATGACTACTACTACTCGGGAGGTGCCTACTACTACGTGCAGCCCGCTGACGACGAGCGGGAGTAGTTTAGGTGGATCCCAGGCAGGAGGCCTGTGCCTCTTTCGATCTGTATCTCAGTTTGTGCTGGCCTTCTTAAGGCAATCTTGTTTAACTTATGTCTGTACTCAGATATTGTTGCTTCCGCTGACTCGTCTATGATCGAGCTCTTGTATTCGAGCCCTCGAGGCCCCTGTCTTCTAACATGATGCTTGTATGACTTGTTTTATTTGTAGAGTTGTGTTGTGATATCTTCCCGTGAGTCCCTGATCTTGATCGTACACGTTTGTGTGTATGATTAGTGTACGGTCAAAACGGGGGTGTCACATGAGGTAACTATACCTTCTCCCTTATTGGAAAGTAGTCCATCACAGAAATCGGTTCCAGTGATTCTTACACCAATTAGTGAGGAAGTTAATGATGTTGATCATGAAACTTCTGATCAAGTTACTACCGAACCTCGTAGGTCAACCAGAGCAAGATTCGCACTAGAGTGGTACGGTAATCCTGTTCTGGAGGTCATGTTACTTGACCATGACGAACCTATGAACTATGAGGAAGCGATGATGAGCCCAGATTCCGCAAAATAGCTTGAAGCCATGAAATCTGAGATGGGATCCATGTATGAGAACAAAGTGTGGACTTTGGTTGACTTGCCCGATGATCGGCAAGCCATAGAGAATAAATGGATCTTCAAGAAGAAGACTGATGCTGACGGTAATGTTACTGTCTACAAAGCTCGACTTGTTGCGGAAGGTTTTCGACAAGTTCAAGGAGTTGACTATGATGAGACCTTCTCACCCGTAGCGATGCTTAAGTCCGTCCGAATCATGTTAGCAATTGCCGCATTTTATGACTATGAAATTTGGCAAATGGATGTCAAAACTGCATTCCTTAATGGATATCTTAAAGAAGAGTTGTATATGATGCAACCGGAAGGTTTTGTCAATCCAAAAGGTGCTAACAAAGTGTGCAAGCTCCAGCGATCCATTTATGGACTGATGGGTCCCCAGGGGGGCAGGCGCGCCCCCCACCCTCGTGGGCCCCTCGTAGCTCCACCAACCTACTTCTTTCGCCTATATACACTCTTATACCCTGAAAACATCCAAGGGAGCCACAAAACCACTTCTCCACCGCCGCAACCTTCTGTACCCATGAGATCCCATCTGGGGACCTTTTCTGGCGATCTGCTAGAGGGGGATTCGATCACGGAGGGCTTCTACATCAACACCATAGCCTCTCCGATTATGTGTGAGTAGTTTGCCACAGACCTTTGGGTCCATTGTTATTAGCTAGATGGCTTCTTCCCTCTCTTTGGATCTCAATACAAAGTTCTCCTCGATGTTCTTGGAGATCTATTCGATGTAATTCTTTTTGCGGTGTGTTTGCCGAGATCTGATGAATTGTGGGTTTATGATCAAGTTTACCTATGAACAATATTGTATTCTTCTCTGAATTCTTACATGCATGATTTGATATTTTGCAAGTCTCTTCGAATTATCAGTTTGGTTTGGCCTACTAGATAGATCTTTCTTGCAATGGGAGAAGTGCTTAGCTTTGGGTTCAATCTTGTGGTGTCCTTTCCCAGTGACAGTAGGGGCAGCAAGGCACGTATTGTATTGTTGCCATCGAGGATAAAAAGATGGGGTTTATATCATATTGCTTGAGTTTATCCCTCTACATCATGTCATCTTGCCTAATGCGTTACTCTGTTCTTATGAACTTAATACTCTAGATGCATGCTGGATAGCGGTCGATGTGTGATATGTCTCCAACGTATCTATAATTTTTGATTGTTCCCTGCTATTATATTATCAACCTTGGATGTTTTATATGCATTTATATGCTATTTTATATGATTTTTGGGACTAACCTTTTAACATAGAGCCCAGTGCTAGTTTCTGTTTTTTCCTTATTTTTGAGTATTGCAGAAAAGGAAAACCAAACAGAGTCCAATTGACCTGAAATTTCACGGAGATTGTTTTTGGACTAGAAGAAGCCCATGGAGTACCGGAGATGGACCAGAGGAGTCCCGAGGCCACCACGAGGGTGGGGGGCGTGCCCCCCTATCTTGTGGCCACCTCGGGGACCCCCCTGACTTGTTCCTGACTCCAACACCTCTTATATATACCCAAACTTCCAGAAAGAAACCTAGATCAGGAGTTCCGCCGCCGCAAGCCTCTGTAGCCACCGAAAACCAATCTAGACCCGTTCTGGCACCCTGCCAGAGGGGGGAATCCCTCTCCGGTGGCCATCTTCATCATCCCGGTGCTCTCCATGACGAGGAGGGAGTAGTTCACCCTCGGGGCTGAGGGTATGTACCAATAGCTATGTGTTTGATCTCTCTCTCTCTCTCGTTTTCTTGATTCGGCACGATCTTGATGTATCGCGAGCTTTGCTATTATAGTTGGATCTTATGATGTTTCTCCCCCTCTACTCTCTTGTAATGGATTGAGTTTTCCCTTTGAATTTGTCTTATCGGATTGAGTCTTTAAGGATTTGAGAACACTTGATGTATGTCTTGCATGTGCTTATCTATGGTGACAATGGGATATCACGTGATCGACTGGATGTATGTTTTGGTGATCAACTTGCGAGTTCCGTGACCTCGTGAACTTATGCATAGGGGTTGGCACACGTTTTCGTCTTGACTCTCCGGTAGAAACTTTGGGGCACTCTTTGAAGTTCTTTGTGTTGGTTGAATAGATGAATCTGAGATTGTGTGATGCATATCGTATAATCATACCCACGGATACTTGAGGTGACATTGGAGTATCTAGGTGACATTAGGGTTTTGGTTGATTTGTGTCTTAAGGTGTTATTCTAGTACGAACTCTAGGATAGATCGAATGGAAAGAATAGCTTTGTGTTATTTTACTACAGACTCTTGAATAGATCGATCAGAAAGGATAACTTTGAGGTGGTTTCCTACCCTACAATAATCTCTTCATTTGTTCTCCACTATTAGTGACTTTGGAGTGACTCTTTGTTGCATGTTGAGGGATATTTATATGATCCAATTATGTTATTATTGTTGAGAGAACTTGCACTAGTGAAAGTATGAACCCTAGGCCTTGTTTCCTAGCATTGCAATACCGTTTACGCTCACTTTTATCACTTGCTACCTTGCTGTTTTTATATTTTAAGATTACAAAAACCTATATCTACCATCCATATTGCACTTGTATCACCATCTCTTCGCCGAACTAGTGCACCTATACAATTTACCATTGTATTGGGTGTGTTGGGGACACAAGAGACTCTTTGTTATTTGGTTGCAGGGTTGCTTGAGAGAGACCATCTTCATCCTACGCCTCCCACGGATTGATAAACCTTAGGTCATCCACTTGAGGGAAATTTGCTACTGTCCTACAAACCTCTGCACTTGGAGGCCCAACGACGTCTACAAGAAGAAGGTTGTGTAGTAGACATCAATGTGTGGAGTAATAGTAGTAGATGCAGAATCGTTTCGGTCTACTTGACACGGACGTGATGCCTATGTTTATGATCATGCCTAGATATTCTCATAACTATGCGCTTTTCTATCAATTGCTTGGCAGTAATTTTTTCACCCACCGTAAGATATGCTATCTTGAGAGAAGCCACTAGTGAAACCTATGGCCCCCTGGTCTACTTTACATCATATTAGTTTCCTGTCAACTAGCCATTTCTGTCGCCGTTTATTTTGCAATCTTTACTTTCCAATCTATACAAAATACCAAAAATATTTATCTTATTATCTTTATCAGATCTCACTTTTGCAAGTGGCCGTGAAGGGATTGACAACCGCTTTATCGCATTGGTTGCAAGGTTCTTATTTGTTTGTGCAGGTACTAGGCAATTTTCATGTACTCTTCTACTGGATTGATACCTTGGTTCTCAAAAACTGAGGGAAATACTTACGCTACTTTGCTGCATCACCCTTTCCTCTTCAAGGGAAAACCAATGCATGCTCAAGAGGTAGCAAGAAGGATTTCTGGCGCCATTGCCGGGGAGATCTACGCTCAAGTCAAGACATACTAAGTACCCATCACAAACTCTTATCCCTCGCATTACATTATTTGCCATTTGCCTCTTGTTTTCCTCTCCCCCACTTCACCTTTGCCATTTTATTCGCCCTTCTTCCGTTCGTCTCTTTCTGCTTGCCTTTTGTGTGTTCGTTCTTAGTACGTTTTGTTGCCATCATGTCTGAAACTGGGAAGGTTATCGTTGAAAAGGATAATAGTAACGATGGGGGAAACGTTGATGCTTTTGATTATCCTCATTAAGAACCTACTATTTTATACACTAAAAAGTTTCGGATTGGTAGTGGTAATATTATTGGAAAAGGAGTTATTCAAGATTTATTTACTTGCGCCGGTGCTTTGCCCACCATGAGCGGGTCTATTCTTCATAAAACTAGTAGTCTTGCGGATGCTATATCTTTTCTTGTGGTTGAACTTGAAAGACAATTTATCCACATGCATCCTTGCATACAGAGGATTTTTCTAGAATTTTCTAATATTGAGCATTCTTCTGTTAAGTGAGCAGCTACCATCTTTTTAGCTCATGAGTTCAGATTTATAATAAAAGAGGCCGATGAAATTTTTGCGCATTATAGGGTGGATCCCGGCCATCCTCCCATAGAAGCAATCATTTTCTATCGAGAAGACATAATGCGCTTACGATCTTTAGATCATGTTGCTTTTAATGAAAACCTTAGAAAAAAGGTTCCTACCAATGTTCTAGTTGACAGAATTTCTGAACTTAATGATAATTTTGCTATCTAGAACAATGGGTTAGGTTTTTCCCTTGAACAAAGGCTCATGAATTTTTGCCAAAAGAATGCTTATAATGATGAGTTGGTTGTGCAATATGAGGGGCCAAAGGAGGAACCAATAACTGCCGAGCTTGATATTGGGGACTTTTGTCCCATTAAATTTAGCCCTTTTGATTACTTTTGCTTGCCACAAAGAAAACTTGCTGCTGAACGTAGGGATTATGAGATGAGTTTTCGCGATTTGCCTTATCATTATCATGGCAATACCTAGATATATTCATGTTTTTATGCCTAGCTAAGGGCGTTAAACGATAGCGCTTGTTGGGAGGCAACCCAATTTTATTTTTGTTCCTTGCTTTTTGTTCATGTTAAGTAATAAATAAATCATCTATCCTCTCTTATGATTGTTTATTTTATGTTTTAATTAGTGTCTATGCCAAGTAAATCCTTTAGGATCTTCTTGGATGATTGTTTTTTGATCTTGCTGAAAAAAACAGAAAGTTTGCGCTCACGAGAATAATTTTCATTTTTACCAGGGAGTGATAAAATACCAATTCCAACTGAACTAGATCAATATACTAATTATTTAGGATGTCCTAATTTCTCAGGATTTTTAGAGTTGCAGAAGTATTCGAAACCTACAGATTACTACAGACTGTTCTGTTTTGGACAGATTGTGTTTTTCGTGTGTTGTTTGCTTATTTTGATGAATCTATGGCTAATAATAGAGTTTATGAACCATAGAAAAGTTGGAATACAGTAGGTTTAACACCAATATAAATCAAGAATGAGTTCATTACAGTACCTTGAAGTGGTGGTTTGTTTTCTTTTACTAACGGAGCTCAGGAAGATTTTCTTTTAAGTTTTGTGTTGTGAAGTTTTCAAGTTTTGGGTAAGGATTTGATAGATTATGGAATAAGGAGTGGCAAGAGCCTAAGCTTGGGGATGCCCATGGCACCCCAAGGTAAAATTCAAGGACAACCAAAAGCCTAATCTTGGGGATGCCCCGAAAGACATCCCCTTTTTCATCTTCATCTCTCGGTAACTTTACTTGAGGCTATATTTTTATTCACCACATGATATGTGTTTTGCTTGGAGCATCTTGTATGATTTGTCTTTGATTTTTAGTTTACCACAATCATCCTTGCTGTACACACCTTTTGGGAAAGACACACATGAATCGGAATTTATTAGAATACTCTATGTGCTTCACCTATATTTTTTGAGCTAGATAATTTTGCTCTAGTGCTTCACTTATATCTTTTTAGAGCACGGTGGTGGTTTTATTTTATAGAAATTATTGATCTCCCATGTTTCACTTAAATTATTTTGAGAGTCTTTTAGAACAGCATGGTAATTTTCTTTGGCTACAAAATTAGTCCTATTATGATAGGCATCCAAGATGGGTATAATAAAAACTTTCATATAGAGTGCATTAAATACTATGCGAAGTTTGATTCTTGATAGTTGTTTTGAGATATAAAGGTGGTAATATTAGAGTTGTGCTAGTTGAGTAATTGTGGAATTGAGAAATACTTGTGTTGAAGTTGGCAAGTCTCGTAGCATGCACGTATGGTAAACATTGTGTGACAAATTTGAAGCATGGGATGTTATTTGATTGCTTTCCTTATGAGTGGCGGTCGGGGACGAGCGATGGTCTTTTCCTACCAATCTATCCCCCTAGGAGCATGTGCGTAGTGCTTGGTTTTGATGACTTGTAGATTTTTGCAATAAGTATGTGAGTTCTTTATGACTAATGTTGAGTCCATGGATTATACGCACTCTCACCCTTCCATCATTGCTAGCCTCTTCGGTACCGTGCATTGCCCTTTCTCACCTCGAGAGTTGGTGCAAACTTTGCCGGTGGTGAGAAGAACTTGCAGAGGCGACACAACACTCTGGCTAAATGGATAAACAAGGAAAAGAAAAGAACATGATCTTGGCAAAATGAGATGATGGGATGATATTTGACGAGAGCAACAATGCAAAGCCTCTAAAAAAATGAAAGAATGGAATGAAAAGAACAGAGAAGAAAATAATTCTTCCGCCATAGGTAAACTTGAAGAGCAACTTTGCTAGGAAGACTCAAACGGAGTTGTTGAACGAATCAACAACCAAATGAATAAGCTTGGTGTGGGCTTATGGAAAACATCTTAACAAAATAGGTGAAATTATGCCACCAACGAAAAGCAAATGATTGCTTGAGATCAACGAAGAGATGAAAAACTTCTTTCACCACGAGAATAGGAGGGAAGTTGGATTATTGATAGACAACACAATTAGCAACATTCCCAATGGAAGGCTTCAGGTGAAATCTATACTAAGATAACTCCAAGGAAGAAAATGATGGGTTTAAATATCTCATTCCTGACAACTTGTTAATCATGAAACATGAAGGAAATTGTCAAAAATGACATAACACCACCTCAAAATATAATGTAGAAGAATTGCACTTTGGAATTCAAGATGAAGAATACTTGAGCTCCTCGAACAAGAATCTTGACGAACACTTCGAGAATTAATTAAATCTTCGATGAGCCACCATGTTGAGCCTTCGTGAGAACTCTGGTAATAAAAGAATGATCAAACGAAAGTAAAGTTGAAAAGAACTCCAGTAGAAGCCTTGCAATGATTTAGATGGAGCTACTAAATGAGAAAACTTTGAACTCTGGATAAGAAAGATGAACAACTTGAAGCCGAGAATTTATTCTTCATGAACAAATTCCGAAGGAAGGGATTAATCACTTGGATTAAATAAAAATAAGAATTATGTTATGTGTATCCTTCAACAATTTAAATTGATGACAAACGGATTTGGCATCTACTTATTCTCATTGAAAAATGATTGACTTAGCGCAAACTCTGAAGAAGTCTTCGACGAATCACCGGTAGGATTGGAAAGAACGGGTGAAATGATACGATAATAAAGGAATAGGAATGTTGGATGAAGCACCATAAGAATTTAAAACGAACGAAGAAAAGAATGCCTCACCGCTAAGAATTAGAAAATGAATGGAGATGCTTGATGGAATTTAGATACAGGAGAACAAAGAGATCACGAGCTGACTAGAGAATACTTGAGAGATGCACCGGTCAGATTTGGAGAACAATAGCTGAAAGCTGAGAATGAATAATTCTGAGATGATGGGCTCCAGAGAATTCAAACTAAAAAGACTCCTAAATTGCTCTGGATGGGTGAAAAGAATTCTCACAATCGAAAACAATTATGAGAGGATGGCATAAAGCTAGAACCACAAATCTTTGAGAGAACGGATAAGATTTGGAGGAAATCTCTTCCTCGGTCTTCTGTGTTAAGAATGACTATGAGAAACACCACCAGAAATTGTTGAGGCACTTCAGAACAATGAAGAATAGAAATGTTGAACCAACGATGAAAAGAATTTGAAAGATCTCGGAGAAGGCATATGACCGATGAGAATTCATTCTTACGTCAAACTTGGAAACGAATTTGAGAATCACTCCTGATAATTAGAAAAGTCAGGTAAGATCCTGAGAAAAGACCTGTGGGTTAGGGCCCACTCAAAAGAAAACACCATTGAACAATTTTTAAGGAGAGATTGCACCGGTTGAATTAAATGGCTTGAATGAGGTAACAACCTCGAAATAGGTTGAACGGATTAAGAATTGAAACACGAATGTTCTGAGATATCTTCAACACTCCGGAACAAATGAATAGCGAGAGGTGAACGATTAATAGAGGCTTGGATAAGAAATTCCAACATGGGAAAACATGTGAAACAAGAGGAAGAGATATGATCAACATCAAAGTTTGAATTATGTCCACCGGAGAAGAAAATGATAATGAAGAATGATGAACTTGAAACTCCTAAGCATCTTCACGAGAAATCACCGGCTATGAACATTGAAGAAAAGAATGAAGAGACTTCTCACGAATACAAGGATACATGATCTGAGAATTTTGACTTCTTGAAGAAGAAGGGTGGGAGGGTGGAACAAAGAAGAAGACAACTTAGGAAGGGTGAAACGAACACCGTTGAGAAAATTGAGAATTGATCTTGCGAATGTTGAAGGGATCGGATTACTTTGAACAGAAGCACACCGGTTGGAAAGAATTGACATGACAATCTTGATGATCAAGAAGGATTAGCATTCACATCAAAATATGAGAACACCGCTTAGGAAAGGTATGGAATCAACACTTGACTTCGAAGCAACTCGAATACCACAACTCAAAACAAAACAAAGGATTTGACTTGCGGAATAAGCCAGAACAAACATATGATAGACCCCATATCGTATCATGTGTTTGTTGGAAATAATTCCTACGTGATACTTGAATTCCCACCTAAAAACTCCCGAAACTTTCTGGTTATGCAATCTGGTGCTGGGGATACAGGGAGGCACAATATATCACACAAATAACAATCCCTACGCTCCAACTGTATCCATCCTTCAACACATAACCAAGAAAAACCTCGGAATCGTGTACCTCAGACCTTCGAAAACATCCGATATACTAGATGTGGCAATACATCTGATCGCTCTCCCCAGTACTGGGTGTCGTCAAACTACTCTCACCACAAAGAGTATAGAAGTGTTTTCGATGTCGGTGACCTCTGGTATTCTGGAACTGAAACGATAAGCACTGTGAAAAAAACACCTTGGAGCTCGACTCCCGGGGACACTGCCACAACCCCTAAATGTCAGGAGGCACCAAGACAAAATTTCCGTCATAACAATATCGGACCGATTCCACAATACCCACGTGATCCTTAAAAAATTGAGTGAAAAAGAGAAGAGTGAAGTCAAAACATCTATGTCCGGAATCCTCACCAGAGCGACAAAGGCGATGAGAAGTAAAAAGAATTCCTACTCTCCGATATAACTAAGACTTAAAATAGTTTTTTCTAGACTCAACAACGACAACAGTTTGATCAATCAAGGGGGCTCCTAAGATCAGTAAGGCTCTGATACCAACTTGTAGCGTCCAAGATGTGATTCTCTGCCAATCACGTGATGAATTCATGATCGGGGCACAATCGCATTTCGAGCGTGTAGCAAGGTGGATATCATTACAACATACCATGTACTGAATAGATGAGAATACAAGATAAAGGCTTACACTCGTCATAAGATACAACATGAATACAACAGTTCATCAATACACAGCAACCATGTCACACCCTAGCTAGTTCATGCATTAGAGTGCTTGCATCATGTTTAATTTATCAAAAACTTGGAAATGGGGATGAATGAACCCCTAGCACCCCCCTGAAACCAACTAGGATTTACTAAAAATATTTTCAATGAACCTGGAATGCCCTTCTAAAATGTTCATCATCTTTGCTTTGGTCCTAAACCTCTGATAAAAATGGTGCATAATTTTCTAGGTCATCCTAAGGTCATTGGATTAAATCATTAGTTATTTGAATTTGGGCATTTAAATGCTAGTAAATATTTTGAATGCTCAAATAATCCTAAACTGAAATGTTCCATGTTGGATTTATTCCAAACAGTGGCCATGAGAAGTTTGGTGATTTTTGAAAGTGCCTAGCTATTTTTAGAAATGCCACAAACTTGCAGAAATAAAACAAAACAGAAAATAAAAGGAAAGGACTTACCTGGCCGCAACCCACCACCCAGCCCACCTGGCGGCCCAGCATTGTGCTGGCCCGTGCCAGCCAGCTGCTTCTTCCCCGCCAGGCAGGCAAGGAGGTGACGCCGGCACGCTCGAGCTCGCCATGGTGCCACCTGCTTGCCGCTTCGCCCCTGAACACACTGCTCGACCTCCACGTCGCCCACTCGACCGCCCCCGACACCTCACTCTCCCCCTGCTCCTCTCTCTCGCCCTCTCCCACCATGGCCGACGCTGCCGCGCCCGCGCCACCGTGAAACTCGCGTCCACCGTCGTCCCCCCGCCGTGCTGCCGTGTCCACGAGCTCCGTCGTCATCTGCTTCGTTGAGCTAGCCAAGCCCCGAGCGCTCACACGCTCTACTTCGTCTTCTTCGACCTCGTCTCACCGAACACCGCCGGAGATCCCCTTCGCCGTCACCGCCACACCAGCTCGTCCCCGACCTCGCCGTCTGCCTCGTTGTGATCGCCGTGAGCCCAGCTACCTCCTCCCCTTCCCGTTCTCGCTCTCGAGCACCACAACGACTGCACCGAGCTCGGCCGCACCCGCCGCCGCCACCGCACGTCGCCGTCGTGGCCACAACCACGTTGGCTTGATTCGAGCACGCCATCGTCTTCACCGCACTCGCAGAAGCCCATAGCACCTCCCCACGCGCCTTGCCGTGCCTCATAGCGATGGCTTCAGCCTCGCCCGAACCCTGGTGGCCGCCAAGGTCGTCGCTTGTGTCATTTCCGGTGACCCCGAGCTCCACCGCCACCACCACTTGACGCGCCTCACTCCCCGCATCACGTAGATGTGCTCCACCGTTGTTTTGGTCGCCGGAGCACGAATCCCGCAATGCCCCGCCGCGTTTGGCCTCACCGGCGAGTTTGACCCCGTTGACCGAGTTGACCCCGGGTGGACCCAGTTTGACCCCCTGGGTCTATGACAAGTGGGACCCGCCTGCTAATTAAGTTAGGATTAGGACTAACTAAAAATTAGTTAGACTAAGGACACTAACATGCGGGACCCATTGGTCAGGTTTGACCTGGACCGTCCCCGTTGACTGCTGACGTCACCCTGACGCAATGTTGACACAGTAAATCATTTACTGGATTTATTCTTATACAGGAAATTCCAAAAAATGGTCTAAACTTCAAAAATTCATAGAAATTAATCTGTAACTCCAAATGCAAAGATTTATATATGAAAAATGATCAGAAAAATCCAATCTTTCCATCTGTAATGGTTTCATGCATGTCAGAACACCTTAACCTTGCTGTTTAAGTGAAACAAGCTAATGCACTAATATGACTTCATATCATGGGCTTTCATTTGAATCTTTGATTCAAATGGACTCAAACCAACCCGTTTTAGAATGCATTAGCCAAAACACACCCATATTGCCATGTCATAGCATGCATCATATTGTTGCATATTGCCATGTGATGATTGTGTTCCGTTGTGTCTTTCGTGGTAGGTTCTGCTTCCGAGGATACCCATGAATAACCGACTGAAGGGCAGTATCCTACTACCAGTCCATCAGGCAAGCAGCCCCATTGATCATATCGATACAATCCCATGATCTCGCTCCTGCTCTCATTTACTATATTTAAGACAACAACGTTTCAAACTGTAGTGTGCTGCGGTAGTTGAACCCATTTCCTCTGCATGACCTGTCATTGCCACAGTAACTAGATGAAACCCACTAGCATGTGTAGGAGTTGATTGAGGCATGTCTGTGTTTCCTACCTTGTTATGCCTGCTATGCTTAGAGTCGTGTCAGGTCTGGTTCATCTGGGTGATGGGCTAGAGTGAAATGAATATGTCGGTAATGTGAGTGATGTGTTGAACACGATTTGGTAAAGGTATCGATGAGAGGCCATGTAGGAGTACATGGTGGGTTGTTTCATTGAAACCGTCCTTAAGCACCGAGATCTGTATGTCTGATTTAAGAATCAGTTACTACCATGCATTGGGATCCTTAATTGACCCTCTCGACTTCTTAACCACCCTAGTCCTCTGTCCAGGAGTTGCAACTAGTTTCTGGTGTTTATAGGATATGTGTTGGCCGCCGTGCATAGCGCTGACCCTAGGGGTGGGCTATGATGCGATAGATACATCATGGCCGGGTATGTCGAGCGCCCGTTTGGTGTCTCGGAACCCTGTACACATCGTTCGGGGCCGTATGTGGAAACCTCGGCCGGACTCCCTGCGGATGGAACCTGGATAGGCGATAAACCTGGACTAGAGACTTGAGTGTTTAGGTAGGCCGTGGTCGACACCCTCGTTGGGCTTCCGCTTGAAGGTTGCTGAGTACATGTCGTGTAAACGACGGTAAGTGGTGAGAGCATGTATGAAGAAGTACACCCCTGGAGGGTTAACATCATCTATTTGAATAGCCGCGTCCGCGGTAAAGGACTACTTGGTTGCCTATACAGTTCATAGACAAGTAAGTGGATACTCCTAAAAGCCTCAAGGCAAGTGTGAGTGCCGTGGATGGCCCTTCCGTAGGATGACAAAGGAGGATCTTCGGTTGTGTATTATTGTGGTGAGTAGTGGACTCATGTGCGCAAAACATTTACATGTTGATGTCTCGTAGGATAGCTTAGCCAAGAGTCAAAGCTGCCTTGCTGCAATAACCCCACTATCCTTCTTGAGAATGTTGCGTGTATAGTAGGATCTGTTGTAAGACTTGCTGAGTACCTTTGTACTCATGTTTGCTTAATTACTGTTGCAAAAGAGAACACCGCCCCCTCCGATGGGTTCTATGTAGATCTCTACGTTGACGAGTGACTTGCCACCCAGGTGGTGATCCTGAGCCGTGAAGGGCCTTGTAGATAGAAAGGCTTTGTCAAGCCTTCTTGCTTTCTAGTTGTCTGTACTCAGACAAGTTTGCTTCCGCATGTGCTTGTGTGTTTGTATGACTTGAGTGTCGGGTCGTGTGACCCCTACCTGTATGAACATATTATGTATGGCTCTCTGGAGCCTTCTAAATAAAGTACTTTGAGTTGTAGAGTTTTGTTCTGATGCCATGTTGTATTTGCACATATCGAGCATATTGTGTCTATGTTTGAAATGCTTGGTATGTGTGGGATACAACAATCTAGTTGTTTATCCTTGGTAGCCTCTCTTATGGGGAAATGTAGTCTCGTGCTTCCACTGAGCCTTGGTAGTCTGCTACAACCCGGTTTACCGGAGTCCTGCTAGCCCAGCACTACTGCTCCGGAACACTTAGACTGGCCGGCATGTGATTCACTTCATTCCTGTGTCTGTCCCTTCGGGGAAATGTCACGTGGAGACATCCAGAGTCCTGTTAGCCTGCTACAGCCTGGGTTCCTGGAGTCCTGTTAGCCCAGTTGCTACAGCCCGGATTCATATGCTGTTGACCAACATGCTCGATGTTGATTCATGTATGCATGTCCCCGTAAGTTAGTGCCACTTTGGGTTCATGACTAGTCATGTCGGCCCGGGTTCTCTGTCATATGGATGCTAGCGACACTATCATATATGTGAGCCAAAATGCGCAAATGGTCCCGGGCCATGGTAAGGCGACACCCGTGGGAATACCGTGCGTGAGGCCACAAAGCGATATGAGGTGTTACAGGCTAGATCAGTGTGACTTAGAATCGGGGTCCTGACAACGTTGGCATCAGAGCCGGACCGCCTGTAGGTTCGTTAAGCCAAACTGGTCGATGTCGAGTCTAGAAATGCTTTAGTTATATGTAATGGAATTGATTGTGGGAGGGAACGTAAGGCTCTTTTTACTCCTTACCTTATGCCCTCTAATCTGAGTCATCCTCTTCTCTTTCTACGTGGGTTAAGGACTAGGATCTCATCTTCTATTAGGTTCACGTGTTACTAATCAGTAGAATCTTAGGATTGTTGGTTCCAGGCCTCAGTTCAGTTTCTACTACTTTTAGTATGTTGTCAGTTGAACCTGAACCTTGATATGATGTTGTTGAGTGGTTTTGCCAACTGTTGTGAATGTCTCAAATCTTTTTCTGAGCATTTATAGCCGTTATGTTGTCCGATTTCTCCTAGAAAATGCTAATGCCTTTGCATTATTTCGTGCTTTCAGATGGCCACCCGCACCCAGAATCAAGTGGTTCATTTGACTAGGTGCCTCGATGTACCTGGTCACACTGCCATGCTGGTCCGTGTGATGACCGAAGCTGGCTATCGATGGTATCCTGAGTATACCGTTGAGGAGCAGTATCGAGATTTCAACCAGAGGCAATACCTTTGCACAGTCAGGATATACCCTTCCTATCTTGGAGCTACTGAACCCCTCCATTTCTCATATAGACTTGGGGTTACCATCGAGATGTCCATGCAGGACGCTACTTACTCGATGATGACCATCTTGCGAGCTAGACTTCCTTTGCTTCGGAACACTGAGTTCCGCTATATGCCAGCATCACTCCCTGGGGAAGAAGGTTACTACCAGGCTCTCTACACTGACTCCTCCCATGAGGATTCACTACTCCGCACCACCACAGAGATGCTTGAGGACAAGGACCGTGAGAATCGTGCTTTGCGAATGGAGCTTTTCAACAGCCAATCTGATCACTGGGCCACTCTGACACGGTTTGCACCTGCCGTGCAGGCTGGGTATATGGACATGAGGGATTTGTACCCCGTGCGGTCTGGTCTGCTGGATCGTATGGACTGGCATGATGTAGGAGGCATCACCCCTCCCCGTGGACACCATCTGCCACCGTTTGTTGGACCACGGCCACACCCGAGTCCTTATGGACCGCAAGATCCACAGGACCGACTGTTTCCAGATGATCATGTTTAGCTCCCAGGACATGGTGGTAATCTCTATGAAGATTACTACGGTGACATCTGAGTTGGTAGTAGCTTCACTAGTATTGTATCAGTTGTATTTCCACAATCCTGCGCGTCTAGTGGAATATGACTTAGTGTGTACTGAATTCCGGAGGCATGGAAAAATAATGTATAGGAGCTTGGGATGCCTCTTATGAGATGTAATGTTCTTCACCGTAGTTGTATTTCAGCCTGGGCTTGTACTAAACTATGTATGGTGTGTATGAACGATGGTATATATATGGCAGTTTCTGTATTACCATGTCGTACGGATGAACATCTATGCATTCCGTGTCATCCATTACATTCTGCATTCTTATGCCACTATTTTGCCATCCTTGTCTAAACCATTGTTTTGTTTTCCTAGGATGGTGAACACCCGAAGCACCCCTGTTGTTTAGGAGCAGGGTGAAGCCAGTGGAGCTAGGGATGGAAATCTGCCCCATCCACCTTCCTTGGCCGAAGTCATGTTGGAGGCAAAAAGGAATAAACGCGAGACCAACCGGTTGTTAGAACGCATCAAGCAGAATACTGCACGTTCCCAGAGGAATGACTTGGTGTCTCTCAACGATTTCATCAAGCTGACCCCACCAACCTTCCATCATTTTGTCGAGCCTCTCGGTGCGGATGATTGGCTTCGCAACATTACCCATAAGCTACGTTCTGCACGCGTAGCCGAGGCTGACAAAGTCACTTACACTGCTTATCGCCTTGAGCGCCCTGCTACCTTTTGGTGGGAAAACTATGAGGCTATGCGCCCAGCCGGCCAGGTTACCACTTGGGAAGAATTCAGCGTGGCTTTCCGTGAACACCATATTCCGGAGGGTCTTATGGATCTTAAGAGAGAGGAATTCTGCAACTTCACCCAAGGCAGACTGGTCGTGGATGCCTATAGCCGTGAGTTTGGAAACTTGGCACGTTATGCACCTGAGGAAGTGTCCACTGACGCCAAGAAGCAGGCAAGGTTCCGGAAGGGACTTAGCCCCGAGCTTCGCCGTGACCTTCGTTTGCACGAGTGCACCTCCTTCCAGAAGCTTGTGAACAAAGCCATCAGTGCTGAAACCGGTCAGACTGACTATGAAACTACACGTAAGCATTCCCGTGATTTTGGTTCTTCATCCGGCTCTGGTTCTCAGAAGCGCCGGGTGTGGATTCCAAACACAGCTCTGCCACCTAGGTTCACTCCGAGGCCATCCTATGAGGCGCCTCGCCCAACCCAGCAGTATACACCGCCTATGGCTTATGGTGGACCAGCCGCCAATGCTGCTCCGCGCACCAACACTGTGACATGCTTCAAGTGTGAAGATCCGGGTCACTACAGTCAAGAGTGTCCCCAGAACAATAACCCCAACCAGTCTGGAAAGTCCGTTGGCCATGGTAAGCCAGTGGGAAAGGTGTATTATGCCAAGCCAGCCACCACTGCGCGTGGCCATGTTAACTATGTCTCAGCAGAGGATGCTCATGATGATCCTAATGTCGTCCTTGGTACGCTCCTTGTTAACTGCCATCCGGCATCTGTTCTTTTCGATACTGGAGCATATCATTCATTCATATCTGAGAGATATGCTCGATTGCATAACACGACATTCTGTGACATGCCCACCACCATGGAAATTCAAACCCCTGGCTCTAGATGGCAAACTTCTAGAGTAAGCCATGGGAATGAAATTCTTGTCGATAGACTTGTCTTCCTTGCATCCTTAATAGCTCTCAAGTCCTCGGACATAAATATCATCTTAGGCATGGAATGGATGTCAGCCCATTATGCTAAGATTGATTGTGCCACTAGAACTGTTCAACTTACTCACCCATCGGGCAAGATAGTCAATGTCTTAACCCGAGTGGCCAAGCGTCAGCTCTACTCCCTAAATGCCAACCCTCTTCCAGACCTTGAAGATATTCCGGTAGTCCGTGACTTCCCGGATGTCTTTCCAGAAGAATTTCCAGGTGTTCCACCTGACAGGGATGTCGAGTTCGTGATAGACCTTGTACCAGGAACCGTTCCAATCTCTAGAAGACCCTATAAGATGGCACCCCTAGAACTAGCTGAGCTTAAGAAACAACTCGATGAGTCCTTGAAAAAGGGTTTCATCCATCCTAGTTCTTCTCCATGGGCTTGCCCCATCCTCTTCGTCAAGAAGAAGGATGGTACGGATCGGATGGTTGTAGATTATCAACCCGTCAACTTGGTTACCATAAAGAACAAGTATCCGCTCCCCAGGATCAACGATCTGTATGATCAGCTCGCTGGATTCTCATTCTTCTCCAAAATGGATTTGAGGTTGGGCTACCATAAAATCAAAATCAAGAACGGGGACATTTCCAAAATGGCCTTTGTTACTCGCTATGGCCAATACGAGTACACCGTCATGTCCTTCAGTTTAACCAATGCCCCAGCCACCTTCTCTCGGTTAATGGACTCAATCTTCATGGAGTATTTGGATAAATTCGTCATGGTATACCTCGATGATATACTCATCTACTCCAAGAATGAGGAAGAACATGCCGAGCATCTAAGGCTGGTATTGACAAAACTTCGAGAGCATCGCCTTTATGCCAAATTCTCTAAATGTGAATTTTCGTTACTAGAAGTGACCTACCTAGGCCATGTGATTTCTAGTAAGGGTATTGCTGTCAATCTCGAGCGAGTTCAAGCTATCCTTGATTGGACTCCACCTGAAACGGTCAAGCAAGTTCGGAGTTTCCTTGGCTTAGCGAGCTACTGTCGCCGCTTCATCGAGAATTTCTCCAAGGTTGCTAAACCTCTAACCGAACTCCTCAAGAAAGATAAAAAGTTCGAGTGGACCCCACAGTGCGAGTTCAGCTTTCAGGAACTGAAAGACGCCTGACATCTGCTCCCGTACTCGTACCACCTGATTTTTCTAAGGACTTTGTTATCTATTCCGACGCCTCGCGACAAGGACTAGGTTGCATACTCATGCAAGATCGGCATGTAATCGCCTATGCTTCACGACAGTTACACCCACACGAGGAAAACTATCCCACACATGATGTAGAGCTTGCAGCTGTAGTCCATGCACTTAAAACTTGGCGACATTACCTTCTCGGTAATCATTGCGAGATCTTCACCGATCACCAAAGTCTGAAATATATCTTCACCCAACCGGATTTGAATCTCAGGCAAAGACATTGGGTTGAGTTGATCTCAGATTACGACTTAGGAATAACTTACACCCCGGGAAAAGCCAATGTTATGGTTGATGACCTAAGTCGTAAACCCTATTGTAACAACCTGTTGTTACAAAAAGGTCAACCACTTCTCCATGAGGAATTTCGGAAGCTTAATCTTCACATTGTTCCTCAAGGATTCCTATCTACCTTGGTGGCGAAACTGAACCTCATGGATCAGATCATAACCGCCGAGCGGTATGACAAGGGGATATCTTGGATCAAGGAGAACATTGCTAGCGGAGCTGCTAAATGTTTCTCTATGAACGATCAAGGTGTTGTCTTCTTTGAGAACCGGCTAGTGGTTCCCAAGAAACAACAACTACGACAACTGATCCTTAAGGAAGCTCATGATTCTCCTCTCACCATTCATCCCGGTAGTACTAAAATGTATCAAGACCTACGCCAGAGGTTTTGGTGGACTAGGATGAAGAGAGAAATCGCTCAATATATTGCAAATTGCGACGTCTGTCGTCATGTTAAAGCAGAGCATCAACGACCTGCTGGCACCCTTGAACCTTTAGCTATTCCTAAATGGAAATGGGATAAAATCGGTATGGACTTCATCACCGGGTTTCCCAGGACCAAGAAAGGGAATAATGCTATTTTCGTTGTCATCGACCGTCTTTCCAAAGTAGCCCACTTCCTACCTGTTCGGGAGAGTATAACCACTAGCCAGCTGGCAGACCTCTATATCTCTCGAATAGTGTCTCTTCATGGTGTTCCTTGGAGATTAACTCAGACCGTGGAAGTCTCTTCACCTCTCGATTTTGGGAAAGTTTCCAAAATGCTATGGGACTTGTCTTTCCTTTAGCACCACTTTCCACCCTCAATCAAGTGGTCAAGTAGAGCGCGTCAATCAAATTCTGGAAGATATGCTCCGAGCTTCTGTTACCTCATTCAGAATGGATCGGGAGAAATGCCTTCCATTTGCCGAATTTGCTTACAACAATAGCTATCAATCTAGCTTGGGCAAAGCTCCTTTTGAAGTTCTCTATGGACGAAGGTGTCGAACGCCTATTAACTAGTCAAAACCGAGGAAAGCCAATTCTTTGGCCCGGATATGATCCAGGAAGCAGAAGAGCAAGTTCACATTGTTCGTGAAAAGTTGAAAACAGCCCAATCCCGTCAAAAGAGCCAATATGATCGTAAACATAAGGCCATGACTTTTGAAGTCGAAGAGAAGGCTTACCTTCGGGTTACTCCTCTGAAGGGAACCCATCGATTCGGTATCAAAGGCAAATTGGCTCCTCGTTACATTGGTCCCTTTCGCATTCTTGCCAAACGAGGAGAAGTTGCCTATCAATTGGAAGGGCATCATCTTTGCTTTGGTCCTAAACCTTTGACAAAAATGGTGCACAATTTTCTAGGTCATCCTAAGGTCACTGGATAAAATCATTAGTTATTTGAATTTGGGCATTTAAATGCTAGTAAATATTTTGAATGCTCAAATAATCCTAAACTGAAATGTTCCATGTTGGATTTATTCCAAACAGTGATCGTGAGAACTTTGGTGATTTTTGAAAGTGCCTAGCTATTTTTAGAAATGCCACAAACTTGCAGAAATAAAACAAAACAGAAAATAAAAGGAAAGGACTTACCTGGCCGCAACCCACCACCCATCCCTCCTGGCGGCCCAGCACTGTGCTGGCCCGTGCCAGCCAGCTGCTTCTTCCCCGCCAGCCAGGCAGGGAGGTGACGCCGGCGCGCCCGAGCTCGCCACGGCGCCACCTGCTTGCCGCTTCGCCCCTGGACGCGCTGGTCGACCTCCACGTCGCTCGCTCGACGCCCCGACACCTCACTCTCCCCCTGATCCTCTCTCTCGCCCTCTCCCACCATGGCCGACGCAGCCGCACCCGCGCCACCATGAAACTCGTGTCCACCGCCGTCCCCGCGCAGCGCTGCCGTGTCCACGAGCTCCGCCGTCTCTGCTTCGTTGAGCTAGCCAAGCCCCGAGCGCTCGCACACTCTACTTCGTCTTCTTCGACCTCGTCTTCACCGAACATCGCCGGAGATCCCCTTCACCGTCACCGCCGCACCAGCTCGTCCCCGACCTCGTCGTCTGCCTCGTTGTGATCGCCATGAGCCCAGCTACCTCCTCCCCCTTCCCGTTCTTGCTCTCGAGCACCACAGTGACTGCACCGATCTCGGACGCACCCGTCGCCGCCACCGCACGTCGCCGCCACCGCACGCCGCCGTCGTGGCCACAACCATGTTGACTTGATTCCGAGCACGCCATCGTCTTCACCGCACTCGCAGAAGCCCATAGCACCTCCCCACGCGCCTCGCCGTGCCTCATAGCGATGGCTTCAACCTTTCCCGAACCCCGACGACCGCCAAGGTCGTCACCGGCGTCCTTTCCGGCGACCCTGAGCTCCACCGCCACCACCACTCGACGCGGATCACTCCCCGCATCACGTAGATGTGCTCCGTCGTTGTTTTGGTCGCCAGAGCACGAATCCCGCACTGCCCTGCCGCGTTTGGCCTCGCCGGCGGCTAAACGCCGGTGAGTTTGACCCCGCTGACCGAGTTGACCCCGGGTGGACCCAATTTGACCCCATGGGTCTATGACAAGTGGGACCCGCCTGCTAATTAAGTTAGGATTAGGACTAACTAAAAATTAGTTAGACTAATGACACTGACACGCGGGACCCACTGGTCAGGTTTGACCTGGACCATCCCCGTTGACTGCTGACGTCACCCTGACGCAATGTTGATGCAGTAAATCATTTACTGGATTTATTCTTATACAGGAAATTCCAGAAAATGTTCTAAACTTCAAAAATTCATAGAAATTAATCTGTAACTCCAAATGCAAAGATTTATATATGAAAAATGATCAGAAAAATCCAATCTTTCCATCTGTAATGGTTTCATGCATGTCAGAACACCTTAACCTTGCTGTTTAAGTGAAACAAGCTAATGCACTAATATGACTTCATATCATGGGCTTTCATTTGAATCTTTGATTCAAATGGACTCAAACCAACCTATTTTAGAATTCATTAGCCAAAACACACCCATATTGCCATGTCATAGCATGCATCATATTGTTGCATATTGCCATGTGATGATTGTGTTTTGTTGTGTCTTTCGTGGTAGGTTGTGCCTCCGAGGATACCCACGAATATCCGACTGAAGGGCAGTATCCTACTACCACTCCATCAGGCAGGCAGCCCCATTGATCATATTGATACAATCCCATGATCTCGCTCCTGCTCTCATTTACTATATTTAAGACAACAACATTTCAAACTGCTGTGTGTTGCGGTAGTTGAAATTAGTTCCTCTGCATGACCTATCATTGCCACAGTAACTAGATGAAACCCAGTAGCATGTGTAGGAGTTGATTGAGGCATGTCTGTGTTTCCTACCTTGCTATGCCTGCTATGCTTAGAGTCGTGTCAGGTCTGGTTCATCTGGGTGATGGGCTAGAGTGAAATGAATATGTCAGTAATGTGAGTGATGTGTTGAACACGATTTGGTAAAGGTATCAATGAGAGGCCATGTAGGAGTACATGGTGGGTTGTTTCATTGGAACCATCCTTTAAGCACCGAGATCTGTATGTGTGATTTAAGAATCAGTTACTACCATGCACTGGGATCCTTAATTGACCCTCTCGGCTTCTTAACCACCTTAGTCCTCTATTCAGGAGTTGCAACTAGTTTCTGGTGTTTATAGGATATGTGTTGGCGGCCGTGCGTAGCACTGACCCTAGGGGTGGGCTATGATGCGGTAGATACACCGTGGCCGGGTATGCCGGGTGCCCGTTTGGTGTCTTGGAACCCTGTACACATCGTTCGGGGCCGTATGTGGAAACCTCGGCCGGACTCCCTACGGATGGAACCTGGATAGGCGATAAACCTGGACTAGAGACTTGAGTGTTTAGGTAGGTCGTGGCCAACACCCTCATTGGGCTTCCGCTTGAAGGTTGCCGAGTACATGTCGTGTAAACGACGGTAAGTGGTGAGAGCGTGTATGAAGAAGTACACCCCTGCAGGGTTAACATCATCTATTCGAATAGCCGCGTCCGCGGTAAAGGACTGCTTGGTTGCCTATACAGTTCATAGACAAGTCAATGGATACTCCTAAAAGCCTCAAGACAAGTGTGAGTGCCGTGGATGGCCCTTCTGTAGGATGACGGAGGAGGATCTTCGGTAGTGTATTGTTGTGGTGAGTAGTGGACTCGTGTGCGCAAAACATTTACATGTTGATGTCTCGTAGGATAGCTTAGCCAAGAGTCAAAGCTGGCTTGCTACAATAACCCCACTATCCTTCTTAAGAATGTTGCATGTATAGTAGGATCTGTTGTAAGACTTGCTAAGTACCTTTGTACTCATGTTTGCTTAATTACTGTTGCAGAAGAGAACACCGCCCCCTCCGATGGGTTCTATGTAGATCTCGACTTTGACGAGTGACTTGCCACCTAGGTGGTGATCTTGGGCCATGAAGGGCCTTGTAGATAGACAGGATTCGTCAAGCCCTCTTGCTTTCTAGTTTTTTGTACTCAGACAAGTTTGCTTCCTCATGTGCTTGTATGTTTGTATGACTTGAGTGTCGGGTTGTGTGACCCCTACCTGTATGAACATATTATGTATGGCTCTTTGGAGCCTTCTAAATAAAGTACTTTGAGTTGTAGAGTTTTGTTGTGATGCCATGTTGTATTTACACATATTGAGCATATTGTGTGTATGTTTGAAATGCTTGGTATGTATGAGATCCGACAATTTAGTTGTTTATCCTTGGTAGCCTCTCTTATGGGGAAATGTAGTCTGGTGCTTCCACTGAGCCTTGGTAGTCCGCTACAGCCCGGTTTACCAGAGTCCTGCTAGCCCAGCACTACTGCTCCGGAACACTTAGACTGGTCGCATGTGATTCACTTCGTTCATGTGTCTGTCCCTTCGGGAAATGTCACGCGGAGACATCCGGAGTCCTGTTAGCCTGCTACAGGCTGGGTTCCCGGAGTCCTGTTAGCCCAGTTGCTACAGCCCGGATTCATACGCTGTTGACTGACATGCTCGATGTTGATTCATGTATGTCTGTCCCCATAAGTTAGTGCCACTTTGGGTTCACGACTAGTCATGTCGGCCCGGGTTCTCTGTCATATGGATGCTAGCGACACTATCATATGCGTGAGCCAAAAGGCGCAAACGGTCCCGGGCCATGGTAAGGCGACACCCATGGGAATACCGTGTGTGAGGTCGCAAAGCGATATGAGGTGTTACAGGCTAGATCAGTGTGACTTAGAATCGGGGTCCTGACAGCGTTGGCATCAGAGTCGGACCGCCTGTAGGTTCGTTAAGCCAAACTGGCCGATGTCGAGTCTAGAAATGCTTTAGTTATATGTAATGGAATTGATTGTGGGAGGGAACATAAGGCTCTTTTTACTCCTTACCTTATGCCCTCTAATCTGAGTCATCCTCTTCTCTTTCTAGGTGGGTTAAGGACTAGGATGTCATCTTCTATTAGGTTCTCATGTTACTAATCAGTAGAATCTTAGGATTGTTGGTTCCAGGCCTCAGTTCAGTTTCTACTACTTTTAGTATGTAGAATCTTAGGATTGTTGGTTCACGTGTGACTTAGAATTGGGGTCCTGACAAACCATCATACAGAAGAGCAGGATCCGACTACGGATGAAACCAAACAAAAAATAAGAACGACATCCACCCTGCTAGCCTAGGCTCCCCGACCTAGAACCTATCCCTTGATCGAAGAAGAAGCAGCAGAAGAACTCCAAACAAGAAAGCATCGCACTCGCATCAGATCATCGCATTACCTGTACCTACAACTCTTGTTGTAGTAAACTGTGATCCACGAGGACTCAGCAATCCCATTACCATGGGTATCAAGACTAGCAAAGCTTAATGGGTATGGAATGGATAAGTGGTGAGGTTACAGCAAGCGACTAAGCATTGTATGGTGGCTAACTTACAAGTACAAGAATAAGATGAGAAACTACACAACGGTCGCAAACTAGTAATGATCAAGAAGTGATCCTGAACTACTCATGTTCAAACATAACCCAACCATGTTCTCTTCCTAAACTTTGTCGAAAAGAGACGATCATGGTTACACACGCGGTTGGTGCATTTTATTCCGAATCTGGTGTCGAATTCTCTACAACCGGATATTAAAAATTCCCATCTACCACATAACCGCGGGAACGGCTCTCGAAAGTTTATACCCTGTAGGGGTGTCTCAACTTAGCCCATGACAAGCTCACGATCCGCGGAGACAATCCTCCATCGTGGGACCCTTCGATCAGACTCGGAATCCCGGTGCACAAGACATTTTGACAATGGTAAAACAAGTCTAGCAAGACCTCCCGACATGTCGACACCCTAATAGTAGCCGCGCGTATCTCGTCTCAGGACACGACGGATGACCGATGCGTATAGGTGCCAAAATAACCCAGGTTGCCCTGGGGCGGCCCCGCACAATGCTCTAGTTTGGACTAACACTCACGAGGAGCATTGGCCCGGGGGTTGTTTAAGAATCCTCGGGTACTAACTGGTCCCTATGCAAGTTTTAGTTGTTATTAGGAAAATGGTAAAACCAATGTTGGGCCTTGCTGGAAGAGTTTTATTCAAAGCGAACTGTTAAGAGGGGCCCATAAACCCTCACCGTGTTAGGGACGCAAAATCAAGGAACATAACACCGGTATGACGGAAACTAAGGCGGTAAGAGTGGAACAAAACACCAGGAAAAAGTCCGAGCCTTCCACCCTTTACCAAATATATATATGCATTAATTAAATAAGAGATATTTTGATATCCCATGATATCCATGTCCCGACATGGAACAACCTGCAACTAGCAACGCTATAAGAGGGGCTGAGCAATGAGGTAACATAGCCAAACAACGGTTTGCTAGGATGGTGGAAAAAGGTTAGAGGCTATCATGGCAATTTGGGAGGCTTGATAAACAAGTGGTAGGTAGCGCGACATAGCGATAGCATCGAGACAACTAGCATAACAAAGATAGTAGTGAGATCCAAGGTGACGGTCATCTTGCCTGAAATCCCGCTAGGAAGAAGATCGAGTCCATGAAAAAGACGAACCAACGTAGTCGAACGGATCCTCACAATCGCAACGTTACTGAAACTATCAAGAAGAAGCAACACCGGAAAGAAGCAAACAACATGGTAAACAACCATCACATAAACATGGCATGATGCACAATCAAGTATGATGCATGTCCGATTTAATGAGAATGGCATGGCAAAGTGCAACAAACAATACTACAAGTTAAGTGGAGCTCAATATGCAACGAGTTGCACATTGACGAAACACCACATTCATTTATTTAGTTCTCTATTGTCAAACATGGCAAGAGGTGAAGCATATGTAAACTACATATTTATGCAAGTTTAAAAATGAGGTCAAAAATAACAAATAACAATTCCGGAAAATCCCCATGTGCATATTTTGAATTTGGTATTGTCCTACCTAAACCATATTTTATAGTTGTTAGACAGCAAAAGTAAGTGCATCAAATTAATCTATGCATTTTTCTACCCCATTTACATATAAAATTTATTTAATTTGGAGCTACAGTTATTAAGTTATGAAATAAACCATTTGAACATGTTATTTATGTAAATTAATGCCAACATCATTTTTGGATGAAAGTAGCATATTATGAAACTAGATGAAATTCTAAGCATTTTTCATATATAAATCATTTTAAACCGATGCACGGTTTGTGAGTTATTAAACGCATGAAGTATGAGGTTTTTTCTGCAAAACAGTAATTCTCTTGATAATTGGTAAATTCGCAGCGACTAAAAAACAGGACATGGGCCGAAACTCGCTACGGGCTGAAGCAGTGGCAGGCTGCACAGGGGGGCGCTGGAGTGCTCACCATGGGCTACTGGGCCCGGTCGGTGGGGGGGCAGGCTGGGCCTGACGCTGAGCTGGGCTGGAGAGGTCCACGCGGTGGCAGGGTCGTCGACCGCAACGGTCAACGCCTGCGTGGCTGTGGCCTATTTGAACGAAGCAGGGGGTCGAGGGGAACGCACGCTCCTGGCGGCGCTGGGAGCTCCGGCGGGGACGCGGGAGGCCGGGAGCAGGATCAGAGCAGACGGATCTTGCGAGGGCCCTGTGAAGATGACGAGAAACAGAGATGTTACGGGCAGATGCAAGGATCAACGAGAATAAAACGAAGACAAAGAGAACAGGTGAGCGACAGGAGGAGTACTATTGGTTCGGTCGGCCGGTGGTGGGACGGACGAGGTGGCCGTCGGGGTCGTGGAGGACGGCGCGAAGGCACGGTTGAAGGAGGCTTGGGCGCAGCGGGACTCGGCTCCTAGCTCCGGTGAGGCGGGGCCTCGGGAGTGAAGACGCGGCAGGAATGATGCAGGAACGCGGCGGCGGTGGACGAACTCCAAGACGGCGCGGAAACTGCAGGAGACGGCGAAGGCGAGGGAGGGTCTGGCGAGGCTCCCAGTGGTCGGCGACGCGCGGGGATGGGCAGGAGGGAGGTGGAGCAGCGCTGGTCTCCGGTGAGGCATGATGACCCACAAGTATAGGGGATCTATCGTAGTCCTTTCGATAAGTAAGAGTGTCAAACCCAACGAGGAGCAGAAGGAAATGATAAGAAGTTTTCAGTAAGGTATTCTGTGCAAGCACTGAAATTATCGGTAACAGATAGTTTTGTGATAAGATAATTTGTAACAGGTAACAAGTAATAAAAGTAAATAAGGTGCAGCAAGATGTCCCAATCCTTTTTGTAGCAAAGGACAAGCCTGGACAAACTCTTATATAAAGGAAAGCGCTCTCGAGGACGCATGGGAATTATCGTCAAGCTAGTTTTCATCACGCTCATATGATTCGCGTTCGGTACTTTGATAATTTGATATGTGAGTGGACCGGTGCTTGGATACTGCCCTTACTTGGACAAGCATCCCACTTATGATTAAACCCTCTTGCAAGCATCTGCAACTACAAAAGAAGTATTAAGGTAAACCTAACCATAGCATGAAACATATGGATCCAAATTAGCCCCTTACGAAGCAACACATAAACTAGGGTTTAAGCTTCTATCACTCTAGCAACCCATCATCTACTTATTACTTCCCAATGCCTTCTCCTAGGCCCAAACAATGGTGAAGTGTCATGTAGTCGGCGTTCACATGACACCACTAGAGGAGAGACAATATACATCTCATCAAAATATCGAACGAATACCAAATTCACATGACTACTTATAGCAAGACTTCTCCCATGTCCTCAGGAACAAATGTAACTACTCACAAATCATATTCATGTTCATAATCAGAGGGGTATTGATATGCATAAAGGATCTGAACATATGATCTTCCACCAAGTAAACCAACTAGCATCAACTACAAGGAGTAATCAACACTACTAGCAACCCACAGGTACCAATTTGAGGTTTTGAGACAAATATTGGATACAAGAGATGAACTAGGGTTTGAGATGAGATGGTGCTGGTGAAGATGTTGATGGAGATTGATGCCCTCCCGATGAGAGGATCGATGGTGATGACGATGGTGATGATTTCCCCCTCCCGGGGGGATGTTTCCCCGGTAGAACAGCTCTGCCGGAGCCCTAGATTGGTTCCGCCAAGGTTCCGCCTCGTGGCGGTGGTGTTTTGTCCCGAAAGCTTGCTTATAATTTTTTCCAGGGTGAAAGACTTCATATAGCCAAAGATGGGCACCGGAGGCCTACCAGGGGGCCCACGAGACAGGGGGCGCGCCCCCACCCTCGTGGATGGTGGGTGGCCCCCCTCTGGTGCTTTCTTCACCCAATATTTTTTATATATTCTAAAATTGACTTCCGTGGAGTTTCAGGACTTTTGGAGTTGTGCAGAATAGGTCTCTAATATTTGCTCCTTTTCCAGCCCAGAATTCCAGCTGCCGGCATTCTCCCTCTTCGTGTAATCCTTGTAAAATAAGAGAGAATAGGCATAAGTATTGTGACATAATGTGTAATAATAGCCCATAATGCAATAAATATCAATATAAAAGCATGATGCAAAATTGATGTATCAACCCCCCCCCAAGCTTAGACCTCGCTTGTCCTCAGGCGAAAGCCGATATCAAAAAATATGTCCACATGTTTAGAGATAGAGGTGTCGATAATATAAAATACGGACATGAGGGCATCATGATCATTCTTATAACAGAAATATATATATATATATATTGTCATATGATTTCTTATGTTAAAGTAACAATTCATTCACAATTCCAAGTATGAATCGGAAACTTCATTGAAAACTAACAAACTATAATCTCAGTCATTGAAGCAATTGCAATTTATCATAACATCGGAAAGAGTCAAATTAAGAGCTTTTCAGCAAGTCCACATACTCAACTATCATTTAGTCTTTCACAATTGCTAACACTCACGCAATACTTGTGGGTATGAAGTTTTAATCGGACACAGAGAAAGATAGGGGATTATAGTTTTGCCTCCCAACCATTTACCTCAAGGGTAATGTCAACAATAATAGTTTGTGAAAACCCACATCCAATTAGCTATATATATATCAGGATCTTTCCAACACACAGTGCTTGCCAAATGATAAAATGTAAAAAGGAAAGGTGAAGATCACCATGACTCTTGTATAAGGTATAGGACAAAAATAAAAGATAGGCTCTTCGCAGAGGGAAGCAGAGGTTGTCATATGTTTTTATGGTTGGATGCATGAAATCTTAATGCAAAAGAACGTCACTTTATATTGCCACTTGTGATATGGACCTTTATTATGTAGTCCGTCGCTTTTATTTCTTCCACATCACAAGATCGTATAAAGCTTATTTTCTCCACACTAATAAATCATACATATTTAGAGAGCAATTTTTATTGCTTGCGACAATGACCAATCCATAGGTAGATATGGTGGACTCTCATGGAAAAACTGGGTTTAAGGATATTTGGAAGCACAAGTAGTATCTCTACTTGGTGCAAAGAATTTGGCTAGCATGAGGGGGAAACGCAAGCTCAACATGTTGGATGATCCATGACAATATAATTTATTTCGGATGTAATAAAACGTAACCCATTATGTTGTCTTCCTTGTCCAACATCAACTTTTTAGCATGTCATATTTTAATGAGTGCTCACAATCATAAAAGATGTCCAATATTTATATGTGAAAACCTCTCTTTCTTTATTACTTCCTATTAATTGCAACGATGACCAAAACTATGTTTGTCAAATCTCAACAACTTTTATTCATCATACTCTTTATATGTGAAGTCATTACTCTCCATAAGATCAGTATGATCTCTTTATTTATTTTTATTCTTTCTCTTTTTTCTCATGACCACAGCAAGATAGCAAAGCCCTTGACTCAACACTAATCTTTATTATATATAGCTCACGGACTCGATTACATAGAACGATCATAAAGCAAAACTCAAAACTAGATCATGCTAAAACTTTATTCTACTAAATCAAGATATTATCAAAAGGATCGAACTAAGATAAACGGTAAAGATAAAAGTGTGATGGTGATACGATACCGGGGCACTCCCCCAAGCTTGGCAGCTGCCAAGGGGAGTGCCCATAGCCGATACTCAGTTCTCCTTTGGTGGTAGTGATGATGGAGTTGTTGATGATGTAGGCTTGTCATCCATCTTACAAGGCATATGCTCACCATCATAGAAGGATGATCGAGTCTCCGGGATCGTCGAATCTGCAGCTAAACTCATCCTCTTGAATCTATATTCATACTCACAGTTTTGGTTTTGCAGGTCATATATCTAGGCTTGGAGGTGCTCGATTTTCTCGTCAAGCTTGAAGATGGTCTCCCCAATGTCCTTGGCATCCAGCTTGTGATTGTTGGTGAACTCCACGATCATCATGTGGTTGGTGTTTGCTACCTCTTAATCTTGCGTTGGATTTCCCCGAAGAGGAAAGGATGATGCAGCAGAGTAGCGTAAGTATTTCCCTCAGTTTTTGAGAACCAAGGTATCAATCCAGTAGGAGGCCACGCTCAAGTCCCTCGTACCTACACAAAATGATAGCTACTCACAACCAAAGCGATTAGGGGTTGTTAATCCCTTCACGGTCACTTACGAGAGTGAGATCTGATAGATATAATATTTTTTGGTATTTTTGGTATAGAGATGCAAAGTGAAAAGAAAAAGGCAAAGTAAAAAAGCAAAGCAAGATTAAAGTGATGGAGATTGATATGATGAGAATAGACCCGGGGGCCATAGGTTTCACTAGTGGCTTCTCTCAAGAGCATAAGTATTCTACTGTGGGTGAACAAATTACTGTTGAGCAATTGACAGAATTGAGCATAGTTATGAGAATATCTAGGCATGATCATGTATATAGGCATCACTTCCATGACAAGTAGACCGAAACGATTCTGCATCTACTACTATTACTCCACTCATCGACCGCTATCCAGCATGCATCTAGAGTATTAAGTTAAAAACAGAGTAACGCTTTAAGCAAGATGACATGATGTAGAGAGATAAATTCATGCAATGTGAAATAAACCCCATCTTGTTATCCTCGATGGCAACGATGCAATATGTGCCTTGCTGCCCCTTCTATCACTGGGAAAGGACACCGCAAGATCGAACCCAAAGCTAAGCACTTCTCCCATGGCAAGAAAAACCAATCTAGTAGGCCAAACCAAACTGATAATTTGAAGAGACTTGCAAAGATAACCAATCATACATAAAAGAATTCAGAGAAGATTCAAATATTATTCATAGATAGACTTGATCATAAACCCACAATTCATCGGTCTCGACAAACACACCGCAAAAAGAAGATTACATCGAATAGATCTCCATGAGAGAGGGGGAGAACTTTGTATTGAGATCCAAATAGAGAGAAGAAGCCATCTAGCTACTAACTATGGACCCGAAGGTCTGAGGTAAACTACTCACACTTCATCGGAGGGGTTATGATGATGTAGAAGCCCTCCATGATGACTGCCCTCTCCGGCGGAGCTCCGGAACAGGCCCCAAGATGGGATCTCGTGGATACAGAAAGTTGCGGTGGTGGAATTAGGTTTTTGGCTCCGTCTCTGTTCGTTTGGGGGTACGTAGGTATATATAGGAGGAAGAAGTACGTCGGTGGAGCTCCGAGGGGCCCACGAGGCAGGGGGCGCACCCTAAGGGGGGCCCACCCTTGTGACCGCCTTTCTGATGCCTTGGCGTAGGGTCCAAGTCTCCTGGATCACGTTCGGTGAGAAAATCACGTTCCCGAAGGTTTCATTCCATTTAGACTCCGTTTGATATTCCGTTTCTTCGAGACACTGAAATAGGCAAAAAACAGCAATTCTGGGCTGGGCCTCCGGTTAATAGGTTAGTCCCAAAAATAATATAAAAGTGGAAAATAAAGCCCAATATAGTCCAAAACAGTAGATAATATAGCATGGAGCAATCAAAAACTATAGATACGTTGGAGACGTATCAGGCATCCCCAAGCTTAATTCTTGCTCGTCCTCGAGTAGGTAAATGATAAAAAGAGAATTTTTGATGCGGAGTGCTACTTGGCATAATTTCAATGCAAATATTCTTAATTGTGGTATGAATATTCACATTCAAAAGATTCATGAAAAAAGTTCATGTTGACATAAAAATAATAATACTTCAAGCATACTAACAAAGCAATTATGTCTTCTCAAAATAACATGGCCAAAGAAAGTTATCCCTACAAAATCATATAGTCTGGCTATGCTCTATCTTCACCACACAAAGTATTTAAATCATGCACAACCCCGGTGACAAGCCAAGCAATTGTTTCATACTTTAACATTTTCAAAACTTTTTCGATCTTCACGCAATACATGAGCGTGAGCCATGGATATAGCACTATATATGGAATAGAGTGGTGGTTGTGGAGAAGACAAAAAGAGGGGAAGATAGTCTCACATCAACTAGGCGTATCAACGGGCTATGGAGATGCCTATCAATAGATATCAATGTGAGTGAGTAGGGATTGCCATGCAACGGATGTACTAGAGCTATAAGTATATGAAAGCTCAACAAAAGAAACTAAGTGGGTGTGCATCCAACTCGCTTGCTCACGAAGACCTAGGGCATTTTGAGGAAGCCCATCATTGGAATATACAAGCCAAGTTCTATAATGAAAAATTCCCACTAGTATATGAAAGTGACATAACGAGAGACTCTCTATCATGAAGATCTTGGTGCTACTTTGAAGCACAAGTGTGGTAAAAGGATAGTAACATTGTCCCTTCTCTCTTTTTCTCTCATTTTTTTATTTTTTTATTTGGGCCTTCTCTTTTTTTATGGCCTCTTTATTTTATTTTTTTATTTTTTTCGTCCGGAGTCTCATCCCGACTTATGGGGGAATCATAGTCTCCATCATCCTTTCCTCACTTGGGACAATGTTCTAAAAATGATGATCATCACACTTTTATTTTTCTTACAACTCAACAATTACAACTCGATACTTAGAACAAAATATGACTCTATATGAATGCCTTCGGCGGTGTACCGGGATATGCAATGAATCAATAGTGACATGTATGAAAGAATTATGAACGGTGGCTTTGCCACAAATACGATGTCAACTACATGATCATGCTAGCAATATGACAATGATGGAGCGTGTCATAATAAACAGAATGGTGGAAAGTTGCATGGCAATATATCTCGGAATGGCTATGGAAATGCCATGATAGGTAGGTATGGTGGCTGTTTTGAGGGAGGTATATGGTGGGTGTATGATACCGGCGAAAAGTGTACGGTATTAGAGAGGCTAGCAATGGTGGAAGGATGGGAAAAAGTGCGTATAATTCATGGACTCAACATTAGTCATGACGAACTCATATACTTATTGCAAAAATCTAGAAGTTATCAAAGCAAAGTATTACGCGCATGCTCCTAGCGGGATAGATTGGTAGGAAAAGACTATCGCTCATCCCCGACCGCCACTCATAAGGAAGACAATCAATAAATAAATCATGCTCCGACTTCATCGCATAACGGTTCACCATACGTGCATGCTATGGGAATCACAAACTTTAACACAATTATTCTTTAAATTCACAATTACTCAACTAGCATGACTCTAATATTATCACCTCCATATCTCAAAACAATTATCATGCTTCAATCTTTTCTTAGTATTCAACGCACTCAAAAGAAAGTTTCACAAATCTTGAATACCAAGCATATTATTATTAAGAAAATTACCATGCTATTAAGACTCTCAAAATAATCTAAGTTAAGCATGAGAGATCAATAGTTTCTTTAAAACAAATCCACCACCATGCTCTAAAAGATCTAAGTGAAGCACATAGAGCAAAATTATAACACTCAAAAGATATAAGTGAAGCACATAGAGTATTCTATCAAATTCTAATTCATGTATGGCTCTCTCAAAAGGTGTGTACAGAAAGTATGATTGTGGCACACTAACAAACAAATACACAAATAATACAAGACGCTCCAAGCAAAACACATATCATGTGGTGAATAAAAATGTAGCTCCAAGTAAAGTTACCGATAGAAGTAGACGAAAGAGGGGATGCCTTCCGAGGCATCCCCAAGCTTTGGCTTTTAGGTGTCCTTAGATTATCTTGGGGGTCCCATGGGAATCCCCAAGCTTAGGCTCTTTCCACTCCTTGTTCCATAATCCATCAAATCCTTACCCAAAACTTGAAAACTTCACAACACAAAACTTAAGGTAGAAAACTCGTGAGCTCCGTTAGCGAAAGAAAACAAAATACCAATTCAAGGTACTGTAATGAACTCATTCTTTATTTATATTGGTGTTAAACCTACTGTATTCCAACTTCTCTATGGATTATAAACTATTTTACTAGCCATAGATTCATCAAAATAAGCAAACAACACACGAAAAACAGAATCTGTCAAAAACAGAACAGTCTGTAGTAATTTGTAGCTAGCGCAAGATCTGGAACCCCAAAAATTCTAAAATAATTTTCTGGACGTGAGGAATTTATCTATTAATCATCTGCAAAAATAATTAACTAAATATCACTTTCCAAATAGAAATGACAGCAGTTCTTGTGAGTGCTAAAGTTTCTGTTTTTTACAGCAAGTTCAACAAGACTTTCCCCAAGTCTTCCCAACGGTTCTACTTGGCACAAACACTAATTAAACACAAAAAACACAACCAAAACAGAGGCTAGATAATTTATTTATTTAATAACAGCAAGGAAAAATATTGGGTTGTCTCCCAACAAGCGCTTTTCTTTAAAGCCTTATAGCTAGGCATAATATTTCAATGATGCTCACATGAAAGACAAGAATTGAAGCACAAAGAGAGCATCATAAAACACGTGACAAACATATATAAGTCTAACATACTTTCTATGCATAGGCATCTTATAGGAAAACAAATTATCATCGCAAGAAAAAACTAGCATATGCAAGGAAGTGGAAAGAAACAATAGCAATCTCAACATAACGAGAGGTAATTTAGTAACATGAAAATTTCTACCACCATATTTTTCTCTCTCGTAATAACTACATGTAGGATCATAAGCAAATTCAACAAAATACCTATCACATAAAATATTTTCAACACGATCCACATGCATGCAAAGTTGACACTCTTCCAAAATAGTGGGATTGACATTAACTAAAGTCATGACCTCTTCAAACCCACTTTTATCGAAAACTTCATAAGATTGAACATTATCCAAATATGTGGGATCTAAAGTTGACACTCTTCCAAACCCATTTTCAGTATTATTGCAAACACTATTATCCTCATAATCATCATGGGGAGTAAATAAATTTTCAAGATCAAAAGAAGAATCACCCCAATCATGATCATTGCAACAAGTAGAGGACATAGCAAAACTAGCATACCCAAGCTTAGGGTTTTGCATATTATTAGCATAATTTGCATAAATATAATTTATAATAAAATCATTGCAATCATGCTTTTTATTCAAAGATCTATCATGAATTGCATCATAAAGTAATTCATCACACTTTTTAGATTCACGAATTTCAGGCAAAATCTCATAAAGATAATATAGTGCACAAAACTCACTAGCAATTGGTTCATCATAATTGGATCTCTTAAAAAGATTAGCAAGTGGATGAGGATCCATAGGTCTTAGGTTCTCTATTTAGTAATAAATAAACAACTATTCCAACCATACGAGCAAACAAGAACGGGCAAAAGAGGCAAATAGAGAGGGAGGATAGAGAGAGAGAGAGGGCAAATAAAACGGCAAGGGTGAAGTGGGGGAGAGGAAAACGAGAGGCAAATGGCAACTAATGTAATGTGAGAGATAGGGATTGTGATGGGTACTTGGTATGTTGACTTTTTACGTAGACTCCCCATCAACGGCGCCAGAAATTCTTCTTGCTACCTCTTGAGCTTGCATTGGATTTCCCCAAATAGGAAAGGATGATGCAGTAGAGTAGCATAAGTATTTCCCTCAGTTTTTGAGAACCAAGGTATCAATCTAGTAGGAGGCCACGCTCAAGTCCCTCGTACCTGCACAAAACGATAGCTACTCACAACCAACGCGATTAGGGGTTGTCAATCCCTTCACGGTCACTTACGAGAGTGAGATCTGATAGATATAATATTTTTGGTATTTTTGGTATAGAGATGCAAAGTGAAAAGAAAAAGGCAAAGTAAAAAAGCAAAGCAAGATTAAAGTGATGGAGATTGATATGATGAGAATAGACCCGGGGGCCATAGGTTTCACTAGTGGCTTCTCTTAAGAGCATAAGTATTCTACGGTGGGTGAACAAATTACTGTTGAGCAATTGACAGAATTGAGCATAGTTATGAGAATATCTAGGCATGATCATGTATATAGGCATCACGTCCGTGACAAGTAGACCGAAACGATTCTGCATCTACTACTATTACTCCACTCATCGACCGCTATCCAGCATGCATCTATGGTATTAAGTTAAAAACAGAGTAACGCTTTAAGCAAGATGACATGATGTAGAGAGATAAATTCATGCAATATGAAATAAACCCCATCTTGTTATCCTCGATGGCAACGATGCAATACGTGCCTTGCTGCCCCTTCTGTCACTGGGAAAGGACACCGCAAGATCTAACCCAAAGTTAAGCACTTCTCCCATGGCAAGAAAAACCAATCTAGTAGGCCAAACCAAACTGATAATTCAAAGAGACTTGCAAAGATAACCAATCATACATAAAAGAATTCAGAGAAGATTCAAATATTATTCATAGATAGACTTGATCATAAACCCACAATTCATCGGTCTCAACAAACACACCGCAAAAAGAAGATTACGTCGAATAGATCTCCATGAGAGAGGGGGAGAACTTTGTATTGAGATCCAAAAAGACAGAAGAAGCCACCTAGCTACTAACTATGGACCCGAAGGTCTGAGGTAAACTACTCACACTTCATCGGAGGGGCTATGATGATGTAGAATTCCTCCGTGATGACGGCCCTCTCCGGCGGAGCTCTGGAACAGGCCCCAAGATGGGATCTCGTGGATACAGAAAGTTGCGGTGGTGGAATTAGGTTTTTGGCTCCGTCTCTGTTCGTTTGGGGGTACGTAGGTATATATAGGAGGAAGAAGTACGTCGGTGGAGCTCCGAGGGGCCCACGAGGCAGGGGGCGCGCCCTAAGGGGGGGGGGCGCCCCCCACTGTCGTGACCGCCTCTCTGATGCCTTGGCGTAGGGTCCAAGTCTCCTGGATCACGTTCGGTGAGAAAATCACGTTCCCGAAGGTTTCATTCCGTTTGGACTCTGTTTGATATTCCGTTTCTTCGAAACACTGAAATAGGCAAAAAAACAGCAATTCTGGGCTGGGCCTCCGGTTAATAGGTTAGTCCCAAAAATAATATAAAAGTGGAAAATAAAGCCCAATATAGTCCAAAACAGTAGATAATATAGCATGGAGCAATCAAAAATTATAGATACGTTGGAGACGTATCAATGTTGAGTCCACGTTCCACCATCCCCCAGCACTTGAAAACGTGTTGCTCCATTGCTTCGAGTCTTGTCTCCACGCTTCCGGCCTCCTTGGTCCCTCAAAATTGCGGATGTGCAGCACCCCCTCATGCAACTCAATGGTTTGAGGGTGTTGCAGCACCTCCGCGAGGTAGGTGTTGATGACCCTCTCGAAAAACTTGTCCTTGGGGGCGCTTGAAGACGTCATGGTGATCTAGATCTGTCAGAAAAATAGTTCGAACAAAGACAGGAGATATTTGCATGGTATGGTGGTCAAAACATTCGGGAGATTATATAATGAATTTTTACAGACCAAAAGAAGTGCCATGCAGGAAAACAGAGTCTGGAGGGCACACGAGGTGCCCACGAGGCAGGGGGCGCGCCTAGGGGGGTAGGGTACGCCCTCCACCCTCGTGGACACCTCGTGTCCTTTCCGGACTGCTTCTCTTTTGCCTATTTTCTTAAATATTCCAAAACAGAGAAAAATTGCTATTAGAACTGTTTTGGAGTCGGTTTACTTACCGTACCACATACCTCTTTCTTTTCGGAGGCTGAAACATTCTGGAAGGTGTCCCTTATATACTCCTCTGGGGTTACGGTTTCAATAACATTCATTTCAACATTTATAGGATTACCTGAGATATAATGTTTGATTCTTTGACCGTTCACCACCCTCGGATTTGTGCCTTCGAAGTTGTTGATTTTTATGGCACCGGAACAATAGACCTCCTTGATAACGTAAGGACCTTCCCATTTAGAGAGGAGTTTTCCTGCAAAAAATCTTAAACAAGAGTTGTATAACAATACATAATCACCTACATTAAAATCACGTTGTTGTATCCTTTTGTCATGCCATCTTTTAACTTTTTCTTTAAACAGTTTGGCATTCTCATAAACCATTTTATATGGAGACATACCCATAGGATTTTTATATGTAGTTCTATAGGCCCATAATGCATCATCAAGTTTCTTGGACCAATTCGTTCTAGATCTATTAACAGTCTTTTGCAAAATTAATTTAAGCTCTCTATTACTTAGTTCTACTTGACCACGAGACTATGGGTGATATGGAGATGCAATTCTATGATTAACATCATACTTAGCAAGCATTTTTCGAAAAGCACCATGAATAAAATGTGAACCACTGTCAGTCATTAAGTATCTAGGGACTCCAAACCTCAGAAAATAAACTTCTTTAAGCATCGTAATAGAGGTGTTATGATCAGCACTATAGCTTCTACCCACTTAGTAACATAATCAACAACAACTAAAATATGTGTATACCCATTAGAGGAAGGAAACGGTCCCATATAATCAAAGCCCAAAACATCAAATGGTTCAATAACAAGTGAATAATTCATAGGTATTTCTTGACGTCTACTAATATTACCAATTCTTTGACATTCATCACAAGACAAGACAAACTTACGGGCATACTTGAAGAGAGTAGTCCAATAAAAACTGGATTGCAATACCTTATGTGCAGTTCTATCTCCAGCATGGTGTCCTCCGTAAGCCTCGGATTGACACTTGCGCAAGATCTGTTCCTGTTCATGCTCAGGTACACAACGTCTAATAACCCAATCTACTCCTTTATAAAGGTGTGGGTCATCCTAGAAGTAATGTCTTAAATCATAGAAAAAAATTCTTTTGTTGGTATGTGAAACTAGGTGGTATAAATTTAGCAACAATGTAATTGGCATAATCAGCATACCATGGAGCAATATGAGAAGCATTTATGACAGCTAATTATTCATCAGGAAAGCTATCATCTATAGGTAGTGGGTCATCAAGAACATTCTCTAACCTAGATAACTTGTCTGCAACAGGGTTCTCAACTCCCTTTCTATCAATAATATGCAAATCAAATTCTTGTATTAGGAGAACCCATCTAATAAGTCTAGGTTTAGCATATTTCTTTTCCATAAGGTATTTAATAGCAACATGATTAGTGTGCACAGTTACTTTAGAATCAACAATATAAGGTCCGAACTTATCACAAGCAAATACAACTGCTAAAAATTCCTTTTCAGTAGTAGCATAATTTCTCTAGGCACTGTCTAGAGTTTTACTAGCATATTGGATAACATTTAATTTCTTATCAATTCTTTGTCCTAGAACAACACCTACATTATAGTCACTAGCATCACACATAATTTCAAAGGGTAAATTCCAATCAGGAGGCTGAACAATAGGTGCAGAAATCAAGGCTTTCTTAAGTATTTCAAATGCTTCTGCACAATCATCATCAAAGACAAAAGGAACATCTTTTTGTAAGAGATTAGTCAGAGGCCTAGAAATTTTTGAGAAGTCTTTAATGAACCTCCTATAAAACCCGACATGACCAAGGAAACTTCTTATACCTTTAATGTATTTATGACACGGCATCTTTTCAATAGCATCAAATTTAGCTTTATCAACATCAATACCTCTTTCAGAAATTGTATGCCCCAAGACAATACCTTCATTAACCATACAGTGGCACTTCTCCCAATTCAAGACAAGATTAGTTTCTTCACATCTCTGCAAAACTCAATCAAGGTTGCTTAAACAATCATCAAAAGAAGTTCCATATACAGAAAAATCATCCATGAAAACCTCAACAATCTTTTCACAAAAGTCAAGGAATATAGCAGTCATGCATCTTTGAAAGGTAGCAGGTGCATTACATAAACCAAAAGGCATACTGTGACGCCCCAAGACCGACGCTCCAGAAGCCTTCCATGTTTTTCGTTGTTCGTCATGTGATTTGGTTTTGCTTGTTGCATTCATCATTGCATATTTTGCATGGCATCATGTCTCTAATATTTGTTCCTTTTCCAGCTCAGAATTCCAGCTGCCGGCATTCTCCCTCTTCATGTAATCCTTGTAAAATAAGAGAGAATAGGCATAAGTATTGTGACATAATGTGTAATAATAGCCCATAATGCAATAAATATCGATATAAAAGCATGATGCAAAATGGACGTATCAAGGCTGCAAGCAAACTCCCTGTAGAAGAAAACAGAGTGAAATTTGAGAGAGAAGGAACCGGAGGGAGAGAAGATCAGAGGAGCGTCAGAAAGAAGCAGGGGCACGTCTGTGTGACACCCCCGATTCAATCATACACCAATCATACACGCAAACGTGTACGATCAAGATCAGGGACTCACGGGAAGATATCACAACACAACTCTACAAATAAAATAAGTCATACAAGCATCATATTACAAGCCAGGGGCCTCGAGGGCTCGAATACAAGAGCTCGATCATAGATGAGTTAGCGGAAGCAACAATATCTGAGTACAGACATAAGTTAAACAAGTTTTCCTTAAGAAGGCTAGCACAAACTGGGATACAGATCGAAAGAGGCGCATACCTCCTGCCTGGGATCCTCCTAAACTACTCCTGGTCGTCGGCAGCGGGCTGCACGTAGTAGTAGGCACCTCCAGTGTAGTAGGAGTCGTCATCGATGGTGGCATCTAGCTCCTGGGCTCCATCGTATGGTCGCAGCAATTGGGTATAGGAAGGGGGAAAAGAGGGAGCAAAGCAACCGTGAGTACTCATCCAAAGTACTAGCAAGCAAGGAGCTACACTACATATGTATGCATTGGTATCAAATGGCAAAATGGGTAACATATGTGGGCTGAACTGCAGAATGCCGGAATAAGAGGGGGATAGCTATTCCTATCGAAGACTACGCTTCTGGCCACCTCCATCTTGCAGCAGAAGAAGAGAGTAGATGGTAAGTTCACCAAGTATCATCGCATAGCATAATCCTAACCGATGATCCTCCCCTCGTCGCCCTGTGAGAGAGCGATCACCGATTGTATCTAGCACTTGGAAGGGTGTGTTTTATTAAGTATCCGGTTCTAGTTGTCATAAGGTCAAGGTACAACTCCAAGTCGTCCTGTTACCGAAGATCACGACTATTCGAATAGATTAACTTCCCTGTAGGGGTGCATCACATTTCCCAACACGCTCGATCCCCTTTGTCTGGACACACTTTCCTGGGTCATGCCCGGCCTCGGAAGATCAACACGCCGCAACCCTACCTAGGCACAACAGAGAGGTCAGCACGCCGGTCTAAATCCTATGGCGCAGGGGACTGGGGCCATCACCCATTGCACACTTGCACGTTGCGTACGTGGCCGGAAGCAGAACTAGCCCCCTTAATACAAGAGCAGGCTTACGGTCCAATCCGGCGCGCGCCGCTCAGTCGCTAACGTCACGAATGCTTCGGCTGATACCATGACGTCGAGTGCCCATAATTGTCCCCGCGTAGATGGTTAGTGCGTATACGCCAGTGGCCAGACTCAGATCAAATACCAAGAACTCGTTAAACGTGTTATTTTAAAGTAACCGCGGATGCCGACCAGGACCAGGCCCACCTCTCTCCTAGGTGGTGTCAACCTGCCATGTCACTCCGCCTCAAAGTAACAGTCGGGGGCTGTCGGGAACTCAGGCCCACCACTACCTGGATGGAGCCACCTGCCCCTTCAGCCCCCATCTCCGAACAGTATCATCAGTAATGTAACAGTATAAAGTATATAGCATATGCCTGTGATCACCTCCCGAGTGATCACGGCCCAGTAGTATAGCATGGCAGACGGACAAGAGTGTAGGGCCACTGATGGATGATGACCCACAAGTATAGGGGATCTATCGTAGTCCTTTCAATAAGTAAGAGTGTCGAACCCAACGAGGAGCAGAAGGAAATGATAAGCGGTTTTCAGCAAGGTATTCTCTGCAAGTACTGAAATAAGTGGTAACAGATAGTTTTGTGATAAGATAAATTGTAACGAGCAACAAGTAACAAAAGTAAATAAAGTGCAGCAAGGTGGCCCAATCCTTTTTGTAACAAAGGACAAGCCGGAACAAACTCTTATATAAGGAAAAGCGCTCCCAAGGACACATGGGAATATCGTCAAGCTAGTTTTCATCACGTTCATATGATTCGCGTTCGATACTTTGATAATTTGATATGTGGGTGGACCGGTGCTTGGGTGCTGTTCTTACTTGAACAAGCATCCCACTTATGATTAACCTCTATTGCAAGCATCCGCAACTACAACAAAAGTATTAAGGTAAACCTAACCATAGCATGAAACATGTGGATCCAAATTAGCCCCTTACGAAGCAACGCATAAACTAGGGTTTAAGCTTCTGTCACTCTAGCAACCCATCATCTACTTATTACTTCCCAATGCCTTCCTCTAGGCCCAAATAATGGTGAAGTGTTATGTAGTCGACGTTCACATAACACCACTAGAGGCTAGAAAACATACATCTTATCAAAATATCAAACAAATACCAAATTCACATGACTACTAATAGCAAGACTTCTCCCTTGTCCTCAGGAACAAACGTAATTACTCACAAAGCATATTCATGTTCATAATCAGAGGGGTAATAATATGCATATAGGATCTGAACATATGATCTTCCATCAAATAAACCAACTAGCATCAACTACAAGGAGTAATCAACACTACTAGCAACCTACTAGCACCAATCCCGGACTTTGAGACAAGAATTGGATACAAGAGATGAATTAGGGTTTGGAGATGAGATGGTGCTGGTGAAGATGTTGATGGAGATTGCCCTCTCCCGATGAGAGGAGCGTTGGTGATGACGATGGTGATGATTTCCCCCTCCCGGAGGGAAGTATCCCCGGCAGAACAGCTCTGCCAGTGCTCTAGATTGGTTCCGCCAAGGTTCCTCCTCGTGGCGGCGGAGTCTCGTCCTGAAAAGTTCCTTCTGATATTTTTCTCATCGAAAGACTTCATATAGCAGAAGATGGACGTCGGAGACCCACCAGGGGGACCACGAGGTAGGGGGCGTGCCCTAGGAGGGGGGCGCGCCCCCACCCTCGTGAGCAGGGTGTGGGCCCCCTGGCCTTCATCTTTGGCGAGGATTTTTCTTTATTTATTTTAAGATGTTCTGTGTTGTTTCAGGACTTTTGGAGTTGCGCAGAATAGGTCTCTAATATTTGCTCCTTTTCCAGCCCAGAATTCCAGCTGCCGGCATTCTCCCTCCTTATGTAAACCTTGTAAAATAAGAGAGAATAGCCATAAGTATTGTGACATAAAGTGAAATAACAGTCAATTATGCAATAAATATCGATATAAAAGCATGATGCAAAATGGACGTATCAATGAAACACTAGCATCCTATACTAAGCATTTAGGATTGCAGGTAAAGGTAACAACAGTAGTAGCAAGGACGGGCTATGCATCAGGATAGGATAACGGAAAGCAGCAACATGCTACACTACTCTAATGCAAGCAGTAGAGAGAAGAATAGGCGATATTTGGTGATCAAAGGGGGGGCTTGCCTGGTTGCTCTGGCAAGAGAGAGGGGTCGTCAACACCGTAGTCGATCGGGGCACCAGCAGCGGCGTCAGTCTCGTAGTCTACCGGAGAGAAGAGGGGGAAGAAACAATGAATACAATGCAAACAGATGCACAACGATGCATGACATGACAAGAAGCGGTACTAGGGGTGCCCTAACGCGGTATGAGGTGATACCGGTGAAGGGTGGAAACATCCGGGAAAATATCCCCGGTGTTTCGCGTTTTCGGATAGATGAATCGGAGGGGGAAAGTTGCATGTCCTCTATGCTAGGGATGTGTGGCGGACGAACGGGCTGCGTATTCGGATTCGTCTCGTCATTCTGAGCAACTTTCATGCATAAAACTTTTTCATTTGATTTACGGATTTATTTTATATGAATTTCTAAAGCTTTAATAATATTCTAGAATTTTTGGAATTGTTTTAAATTTTAAAGTTAATTTCTAAAGTGCAGTCAACCCAGTCAACTTTGACTAGTCAAAAGGGATAGCATGGCCCACATGTCATGGTCATAGGTGTAGATTACTTAGGCTAAATTAATTTAAACTAGGGGGCCACATGTCATTTACTCTACAGACTAAACTAGTAGTACTAAATTAGTGCTACTAAACTAGTCCTAATTGGTCCTAATTAGACCTAGTCTAATTAAACAAGGCCGGCCACTTGCAGTGGCCTAACCACGGTTGTGCTCAAGGAGCACGAGCTCCATGGCCAGCTAGGAGCTGTAGGCGGCCGCAACGCAGCACAAGAGCAACAGCCGTAGCTTAGAAGCATAGAGCAGCGGCAGCACGGCGGTCGTGGCAGCAAGTAGAGCAATAGCAAGGACTAGAGCATCAACAGCAGGGCAGCACACAGCAGTAGCTAGGAGCGCAAGCAGCAGCTAAAACAACAGCAGCTAGTGGCCAAGCAGCGGCAAGAGCAATCGCGGCAGCACACAGAGAGCAGCGGCTGCGGGCGCGCATGTTGGGGCTCGGCCGGCGCGAGCTGGGGCACGGTGGGAGCTGCCACCGTCGCGGTGGGCGGAGGCGGACGAGGTCGGGGCGGTAGCGGGGCGCGGTCGGCGAGACAACATGCGACGATGGTCGGCACGCATAAGCTTGGGCTCGAGCACAAAAGGATGCAGAGGTGCGGGGCGGCACGCATAAGCTTGGGCTCGAGCACAAAAGGATGCAGAGGTGCGGGGCGGGGCTCACAGTGAGGTCAACGTGAGCTCGGGGAAGCATATGTGGGCCGAAGTAGTGCAGATCGATGGTGGCGTGCGCCGGAGCCCGAGGTGGACGACGTAGTCGATCCGGTCGACGTAGAACTACCTGGCTCCGACTGCTTGGTGCAGAAGATGAGGTCGTAGCAGACGCGGCCCCTGGACAACCCGGGGATGCAGGGGGACGCCGGTGGCCATGGTGGAACCAACGGTGCGACGGCGACGGAGGCCCTCCGGAAGGTGGGGAGCGATCGATGGATGCGAGGAGAGGGG